>NC_092340.1:78246250-78551696 GCF_046630445.1 Rutidosis leptorrhynchoides | reverse complement strand
AAAAACCTGGTGGTTTAGAGGTTCCCGGGTCATTGTTACAACTTAAGGACTTCGGGGGTTGACGATACATATAAAGTTCATCGGGGTTGGAATTAGATTTCTCTATTTTTATGCCCTTTCCCTTATTATTTTCTTTTGCCTTTTTAAATTCAGTTGGGGTAATTTCTATAACATCATCGGAATTCTCGTCGGAATCCGATTCATCGGAGAATTGGTAATCCTCCCAATATTTTGCTTCCTTGGCGGAAACACCATTGACCATAATTAACCTTGGTCGGTTGGTTGAGGATTTTCTTTTACTTAACCGTTTTATTATTTCCCCCACCGGTTCTATTTCTTCATCCGGTTCCGATTCTTCTTCCGGTTCCGATTCTTCTTCCGGTTCCGACTCTTCTTCCGGTTCCTCTTCGGGAACTTGTGAATCAGTCCACGAATCATTCCAATTTACATTTGACTCTTCATTATTATTAGGTGAGTCAATGGGACTTGTTCTAGAGGTAGACATCTATCGCATAATATCAAACGCGTTAAGAGATTAATATATCACATAATATTCACATGTTAAAATTATATAGTTTCCAACAAAATTTGTTAAGCAATCATTTTTCAAGTAAACACGGTCGAAGTCCAGACTCACTAATGCATCCTAACAAACTCGATAAGACACACTAATGCAAAATTCTTTTTCTCTAAGACCAACGCTCGGATACCAACTGAAATGTCCCGTTCTTATTGATTAAAAACGTTCCATAATAATTGATTTCGTTGCGAGGTTTTGACCTCTATATGAGACGTTTTTCAAACACTGCATTCATTTTAAAACAAACCATAACCTTTATTTCATCAATAAAGGTTTAAAAAGCTTTACGTAGATTATCAAATAATGATAATCTAAAATATCCTGTTTACACACGACCATTACATAATGGTTTACAATACAAATATGTTACAACAAAATAAGTTTCTTGAATGCAGTTTTTACACAATATCATACAAGCATGGACTCCAAATCTCGTCCTTATTTAAGTATGCGACAGCGGAAGCTCTTAATAATCACCTGAGAATAAACATGCTTAAAACGTCAACAAAAATGTTGGTGAGTTATAGGTTTAACCTATATATATATCAAATCATAATAATAGACCACAAGATTTCATATTTCAATACACATCCCATACATAGAGATAAAAATCATTCATATGGTGAACACCTGGTAACCGACATTAACAAGATGCATATATAAGAATATCCCCATCATTCCGGGACACCCTTCGGATATGATATAAATTTCGAAGTACTAAAGCATCCGGTACTTTGGATGGGGTTTGTTAGGCCCAATAGATCTATCTTTAGGATTCGCGTCAATTAGTAGATCGGTTTACTAATTCTTAGGTTACCAAGCAAAAGGGGCATATTCGGCTTCGATCATTCACCCATATAATGTAATTTCAATTACTTGTGTCTATTTCGTAAAATATTTATAAAACTGCATGTATTCTCATCCCAAAATATTAGATTTTAAAAGTGGGACTATAACTCACTTTCACAGATTTTTACTTCGTCGGGAAGTAAGACTTGGCCACTGGTTGATTCACGAACCTATAACAATATATACATATATATCAAAGTATGTTCAAAATATATTTACAACACTTTTAATATATTTTGATGTTTTATGTTTATTAAGTCAGCTGTCCTCGTTAGTAACCTACAACTAGTTGTCCACAGTTAGATGTACAGAAATAAATCGATAAATATTATCTTGAATCAATCCACGACCCAGTGTATACGTATCTCAGTATTGATCACAACTCAAACTATATATATTTTGGAATCAACCTCAACCCTGTATAGCTAACTCCAACATTCACATATAGAGTGTCTATGGTTATTTCGAAATATATATAGATGTGTCGACATGATAGGTCGAAACATTGTATACGTGTCTATGGTATCTCAACATTACATAATATACAATACAAGTTGATTAAGTTATGGTTGGAATAGATTTGTTACCAATTTTCACGTAGCTAAAATGAGAAAAATTATCCAATCTTGTTTTACCCATAACTTCTTCATTTTAAATCCGTTTTGAGTGAATCAAATTGCTATGGTTTCATATTTAACTCTATTTTATGAATCTAAACAGAAAAAGTATAGGTTTATAGTCGGAAAAATAAGTTACAAGTCGTTTTTGTAAAGGTAGTCATTTCAGTCGAAAGAACGACGTCTAGATGACCATTTTAGAAAACATACTTCCACTTTGAGTTTAACCATAATTTTTGGATATAGTTTCATGTTCATAATAAAAATCATTTTCTCAGAATAACAATTTTTAAATCAAAGTTTATCATAGTTTTTAATTAACTAACCCAAAACAGCCCGCGGTGTTACTACGACGGCGTAAATCCGGTTTTACGGTGTTTTTCGTGTTTCCAGGTTTTAAATCATTAAGTTAGCATATCATATAGATATAGAACATGTGTTTAGTTGATTTTAAAAGTCAAGTTAGAAGGATTAACTTTTTTTTGCGAACAAGTTTAGAATTAACTAAACTATGTTCTAGTGATTACAAGTTTAAACCTTCGAATAAGATAGCTTTATATGTATGAATCGAATGATGTTATGAACATCATTACTACCTCAAGTTCCTTGGATAAACCTACTGGAAATTAGAAAAATAGATCTAGCGTCAAAGGATCCTTGGATGGCTTGAAAGTTCTTGAAGCAGAATCATGACACGAAAACAAATTCAAGTAAGATTTCCACTCGAAATAAGATTGTTATAGTTATAGAAATTGAATTAAAGTTTGAATATGATTATTACCTTGTATTAGAAAGATAAGCTACTGTAAGTAACAAAGGTTTCTTGATCTTGGATGATTACTTGGATTGGATTTAGAAAACTTGGAAGTAAACTTGCAATCTTGGAAGTATTCTTGATTTTATGAAACTAGAACTTTTGGAATTTATGAAGAACACTTAGAACTTGAAGATAGAACTTGAGAGAGATCAATTAGATGAAGAAAATTGAAGAATGAAAGTGTTTGTAGGTGTTTTTGGTCGTTGGTGTATGGATTAGATATAAAGGATATGTAATTTTGTTTTCATGTAAATAAGTCATGAATGATTACTCATATTTTTGTAATTTTATGAGATATTTCATGCTAGTTGCCAAATGATGTTTCCCACATGTGTTAGGTGACTCACATGGGCTGCTAAGAGCTGATAATTGGAGTGTATATACCAATAGTACATACATCTAAAAGCTGTGTATTGTACGAGTACGAATACGGGTGCATACGAGTAGAATTGTTGATGAAACTGAACGAGGATGTAATTGTAAGCATTTTTGTTAAGTAGAAGTATTTTGATAAGTTTCTTGAAGTCTTTCAAAAGTGTATGAATACATATTAAAACACTACATATATATACATTTTAACTGAGTCGTTAAGTCATCGTTAGTCGTTACATGTAAATGTTGTTTTGAAACCTTTAGGTTAACAATCTTGTTGAATGTTGTTAACCCATTGTTTATTATAACAAATGAGATGTTAAATTGTTATATTATCATGATATTATGATATATAATATATCTTAGTATGATGTATATACAGTTAAATGTCGTTACAACGATAATCGTTACATATATGTCTCGTTTCGAAATCATTAAGTTAGTAGTCTTATTTTTACATATGTATTTCATTGTTAATACACTTAATAATATATTTACTTATCATTTAACATAATTAACCAAGTGTATCAATATATTAATATGATTCATATGTACCTAGTAAGACGTTGTTATAACGATAATCGTTATATATATCGTTTTCGAGTTTCTTAAATTAATAGTCTCATTTTTATGTATATAACTCATTGTTAAAATACCTAATGAGATACATACTTATAATAAAATCATGTTAACTATATATATAACCATATATATGTCATCGTATAGTTTTTACAAGTTTTAACGTTCGTGAATCACCGGTCAACTTGGGTGGTCAATTGTCTATATGAAACCTATTTCAATTAATCAAGTCTTAACAAGTTTGATTGCTTAACATGTTGGAAACACTTAATCATGTAAATAACAATTTCATTTAATATATATATATAAACATAGAAAAGTTCGGGTCACTACAGTTTTGGGTTTGATAATTAAAAACTATGATAAACTTTGATTTAAAAGTTGTTCTTCTGGGAAAATGATTTTTCTTATGAACATGAAACTATATCTAAAAATCATAGTTAAACTCAAAGTAGAAGTATGTTTTTCAAAATGGTCATCAAGACGTCGTTCTTTCGACTAAAATGACTACCTCTTACAAAAATGACTTGTAATTTATATTTCCAACTATAAACCTATACTTTTTTTGTTTAGATTCATAAAATAGAGTTCAATATGAAACCATATCAATTTGATTCACTCAAAACGGATTTAAAACGAAGAAGTTATGGGTAAAACAAGATTGGATATTTTTTGATTGTTGTAGCTACGGGAAATATTGTAACAATTCTATACAAATCATATCCTAGCTAACTTATATTGTATTATACATGTATTCTATGTAATCTTGGGATACCATAGACATATATGCAAATGTTTTGACATATCATATCGACCCATCTATATATATTATTTGGAACAACCATAGACACTCTATATGCAGTAATGTTGGAGTTAGCTATACATGGTTGAGATTGATTCCAAAAATATATATAATTTGAGTTGTGATCTAGCCTGAGACGTGTATACACTGGGTCGTGGATTGATACAAGATAATATATATCAATTTATTTCTATACATTTAACTATGGACAATTAGTTGTATGTTACTAACGAGGACAGCTGACTTAATAAACTTAAAACATCAAAATGTATTAAAAAAGTGGTAAATATATTTTGAACATACTTTGATATATATGTACATATTTGTTATAGGTTCGTAAATCGACCAGTGGCCAAGTCTTACTTCCCGTCGAAGTAAAAATCTGTGAAAGTGAGTTATAGTCCCACTTTTAAAATCTAATATTTTGGGATGAGAATACATGCAGTTTTATAAATATTTTATGAAATTGACACAAGTAAATGAAACTACATTATATGGGTGAATGATCGAAGCCGAATATGCCCCTTTTGCTTGGTAACCTAAGAATTAGTAAACCGATCTACTAATTGACGCGAATCCTAAAGATAAATCTATTGGGCCTAACGAACCCCATCCAAAGTAACGGATGCTTTAGTACTTCGAATTCGTTTTTATCATGTCCGAAGGATTTCCCGGAATGATAGGGGATATTCTTATATGTATCTTGTTAATGTCGGTTACCAGGTGTTTGATATTGTGTGATAGATATCTACCACTAGTACAAATTCCATCGACTCACCTAATAATAATGAAGAGTCGAATATACTTTGGGAAGATTCACAAATTCCCGAAGAGGAACCGGAAGAAGAGGAACCGGAAAAAGAGGATGAAATGTCCCGTTCATATTGATTATAAACGTTCCATATTAATTGATTTCGTCACGAGGTTTTGACCTCTATATGAGACGTTTTTCAAAGACTGCATTCATTTTTAAAACAATCATAACCTTTATTTTATCGATAAAGGTTTAAAAAGCATTACGTAGATTATCAAATAATGATAATCGAAAATATACTGTTTACACACGACCATTACATAATGGTTTACAATAAGAATATATTACATCAAAAATAAGTTTCTTGAATGCAGTTTTTACACAATATCAGACAAGCATGGACTCCAAATCTTGTCCTTATTTTAGTATGCAACGGCGGAAGCTCTTAATAATCACCTGAGAATAAACATGCTTAAAACGTCAACAAAAATGTTGGTGAGTTATAGGTTTAACCTATATATTTATCAAATCGTAATAATAGACCACAAGATTTCATATTTCAATATACATCCCATACATAGAGATAAAAATCATTCATATGGTGAACACCTAGTAACCGACATTAAAAAGACGCATATAAGAATATCCCCTATCATTCCGGGAAATCCTTCGGACATGATAAAAATGAATTCAAACTACTAAAGCATCCGGTACTTTGGATGGGGTTCGTTAGGCTCAATAGATCTATCTTTAGGATTCGCGTCAATTAGTAGATCGGTTTACTAATTCTTAGGCTACCAAGCAAAAGGGGCATATTCGGCTTCGATCATTCACCCATATAATGTAGTTTCATTTACTTGTGTCTATTTCGTAAAACATTTATAAAACTGCATGTATTCTCATCCCAAAATATTAGATTTTAAAAGTGGGACTATAACTCACTTTCACAGATTTTTACTTCGTCGGAAAGTAAGACTTGGCCACTGGTCGATTCACGAACCTATACAAATATGTACATATATATCAAAGTATGTTCAAAATATATTTACAACATTTTTTAATACGTTTTAATGTTTTAAGCTTATTAAGTCAGCTGTCCTCGTTAATAACCTACAACTAGTTGTCCATAGTTAGATGTACAGAAATAAATTAATATAAATTATCTTGGATCAATCCACGACCCAGTGTATACAAGCCTCAGGCTAGATCACAACTCAAACTATATATATTATTTTGGAATCAACCTCAACCCTGTATAGCCAACTCCAACATTACTGCATATAGAGTGTCTATAGTTGTTCCAAAATATATTATATAGATGGGTCGATATGATATGTCAAAACATTGTATACGTGTCTATGGTATCCCAAGATTACATTATATATATTAGAATACATGAATAATTCAATATAAGTTTGTTAAGTTATGATTGTATAGAATTGTTACAATATTTTCCGTAGCTACAACAATCAAAAAATATCCAATCTTGTTTTACCCATAACTTCTTCGTTTTAAACCCGTTTTGAGTGAATAAAATTGCCATGGTTTCATATTGAACTCTATTTTATGAATCTATACAGAAAAAGTATAGGTTTATACTCGGAAATATAAGTTACAAGTCGTTTTTGTAAGTGGTAGTCATTTCAGTCGAAAGAACGACGTCTTGATGACCATTTTGAAAAACATACTTCCACTTTGAGTTTAACCATGATTTTTGGATATAGTTTCATGTTCATAATAAAAATCATTTTTCTAGAAGAAAAACTTTTAAATCGAAGTTTATCATAGTTTTTAATTATCAAACCCAAAACAGCCCGCGGTGTATGTCCGGTTTTACGGTGTTTTTCGTGTTTCCAGGTTTTAATTCATTAAGTTAGCATATCATATAGATATAGAACATGTTTTTAGTTGATTTTAAAAGTCAAGTTAGAGGGATTAACTTTATTTGCGAACAAGTTTAGAATTAACTAAACTATGTTCTAGTGATTACAAGTTTAAATCTTCGAATAAGATAGTTTTATATGTATGAATCGAATGATGTTATGAACATCATTACTACCTTAAGTTTAGTAGGTAAACCTACTGGAAGTAACAAGAAATGATCTAGCTTTAAAGGATCTTGGATGGCTTGAAAGTTCTTGAAGTAGGATCATGACACAAAAACAAGTTCAAGTAAGATTTTTACTCGAATTAAGATAGTTTATAGTTATAGAAATTGAATCAAAGTTTGAATATGATTATTACCTTGAATAAGAAAGATAACCTACTGTAAACAACAAAGGTTTCTTGATCTTAGATGATTACTTGGAATGGATTAGAAAGCTTGGATGTAAACTAGTAAACTTGAAAGGATTTTCGAAGTGTTCTTGAAGTGTTCTTCCTAAGATGATTATAGCTTGATTTTTGAAGTAATTTTTGATGAATATGATGATTAGCTACTGTAAAAATTCATTCATAAGTGTGTGTGTGTGTGTGTGTGTGTGTGTGTGTGTGTGTTGAGAGAGAATTAGAAAGAGAATTGGAAGTGAAATGGAGTGAATGATGAGTGGTAAGTGGCGAGTGGTGAGTGAGGTTAAAAGGAGTTCTAGTTAGTTGACTAGTTCATGGTAGAAGTTAAAATTGATTAGTCATACATGACATAATCAAGAGTGGAATGCCATACTAGTTCCTATTGGTATATACCCACAGTAAGTACGTCTAGAAGCTGTGTATAATACGGGTATGAATACGACTAGAATTCTTGATGAAAAAAGAATGGGAATGTAACTGTACTCATTTTTGTTAAGTATTAGTGTTTTGATATATGTCTTGAATTATTCAAAAAGTATATTAATACATCTAAATACACTACATGTATATACATTTTAACTGAGTCGTTAAGTCATCGTTAGTCGTTACATGTAAGTGTTGTTTTGAAACATTTAAGTTAACGATCTCATTTAATGTTGTTAACCCATTGTTTATTATATCTAATGAGATGTTAAATTATTATATTATCATGATATTATGATATATTAATATATCTTAATATGATATATATATACATTTAAATGTCGTTACAATGATAATCGTTACATATATGTCTCGTTTCGAAATCCTTAAGTTAGTAGTCTTTTTTTACATATGTAGTTCATTGTTAACATACTTAATGATATATATAATTATCATTTTATCATGTTAAATATAGTGTAACAATATCTTAATATGATACATATGTATTTAGTAAGACGTTGTAATAACGATAATCGTTATATATATCGTTTCGAGTTTCTTAACTTAGTAGTCTCATTTTTATGTATATAACCCATTGTTAATATACTTATGGAGATACTTACTTATCATAATCTCATGTTAACTATATGTATATCCATATATATATCGTCATGTTGTTTTTACAAGTTTTAACGTTCGTGAATCGCTTGTCAACTTAGGTGGTCAATTGTCTACATGAAATTCATTTCAAATAATCAAGCCTTAACAAGTTTGATTGCTTAACATGTTGGAAACACTTAATCATGTAAAAAAAACAATTTCATTTAATATATATAAACATGGAAAAGTTCGGGTCACTACAGTACCTACCCGTTAAATAAATTTCGTCCCGAAATTTTAAGCAGTTGGAGGTGTTGTCGTATCTTCTGGAAATAAGTGCGGGTATTTCTTCTTCATCTGATCTTCTCATTCCCAGGTGAACTCGGGTCCTCTACGAGCATTCCATCGAACCTTAATAATTGGTATCTTGTTTTGCTTAAATCTTTTAACCTCACGATCCATTATTTCGACGGGTTCTTCGATGAATTGAAGTTTTTCGTTGATTTGAATTTCTTCTAACGGAATAGTGAGATCTTCTTTAGCAAAACATTTCTTGAAATTCAAGACGTGGAAAGTGTTATGTACAGCCGCAAGTTGTTGAGGTAACTCAAGTCGGTAAGCTACTGGTCCGACACGATCAATAATCTTGAATGGTCCAATATACCTTGGATTTAATTTCCCTCGTTTACCAAATCGAACAACGCCTTTCCAAGGTGCAACTTTAAGCATGACCATCTCTCCAATTTCAAATTCTATATCTTTTATTTTATTGTCAGCGTAGCTCTTTTGTCGACTTTGGGCGGTTTTCAACCGTTGTTGAATTTGGATGATCTTCTCGGTAGTTTCTTGTATTATCCCCGGACCCGTAATCTGTCTATCCCCCACTTCACTCTAACAAATCGGAGACCTGCACTTTCTACCATAAAGTGCTTCAAACGGTGCCATCTCAATGCTTGAATGGTAGCTATTGTTGTAGGAAAATTCTGCTAATGGTAGATGTCGATCCCAACTGTTTCCGAAATCAATAACATATGCTCGTAGCATGTCTTCAAGCATTTATATCGTCCTTTCGCTCTGCCCATCAGTTTGTGGATGATAGGCAGGACTCATGTCTAGACGAGTTCCTAATGCTTGCTGTAATGTCTGCCAGAATCGTGAAATAAATCTTCCATCCCTATCAGAGATAATAGAGATTGGTATTCCATGTCTGGAGACGACTTCCTTCAAATACAGTCGTGCTAACTTCTCCATCTTGTCATCTTCTCTTATTGGCAGGAAGTGTGCTGATTTGGTGAGACGATCAACTATTACCCAAATAGTATCAAAACCACTTGCAGTCCTTGGCAATTTAGTGATGAAATCCATAGTAATGTTTTCCCATTTCCATTCCGGGATTTCGGGTTGTTGAAGTATACCTGATGGTTTCTGATGCTCAGCTTTGACCTTAGAACACGTCAAACATTCTCCTACGTATTTAGCAACGTCGGCTTTCATACCCGGCCACCAAAAATGTATCTTGAGATCTTTGTACATCTTTCCCGTTCCAGGATGTATTGAGTATCTGGTTTTATGAGCTTCTCTAAGTACCATTTCTCTCATATCTCCAAATTTTGGTACCCAAATTCTTTCAGCCCTATACCGGGTTCCGTCTTCCTGAATTTTAAGATGCTTCTCAGATCCTTTGGGTATTTCATCCTTTAAGTTTTCCTCTTTTAAAACTCCTTGTTGCGCCTCCTTTATTTGAGTAGTAAGGTTAGTGTGAATCATTATATTCATAGATTTTACACGAATGGGTTCTCTGTCCTTTCTGCTCAAGGCGTCGGCTACCACATTTGACTTTCCTGGGTGGTAACGAATCTCAAAGTCCTAATCATTCAACAATTCAATCCATTTGCACTGCCTCATGTTCAGTTGTTTCTGATTAAATATATGTTGAAGACTTTTGTGGTCGGTATATATAATACTTTTGACCCCATATAAGTAGTGCCTCCAAGTCTTTAATGCAAAAACAACCGCGCCTAATTCCAAATCATGCGTCGTATAATTCTGTTCGTGAATCTTCAATTGTCTAGACGCATAAGTAATTACTTTCGTTCGTTGCATTAATACACAACCGAGACCTTGCTTTGAGGCGTCACAATATATCACAAAATCATCATTCCCTTCAGGTAATGACAATATAGGTGCCGTAGTTAACTTTTTCTTCAATAATTGAAACGCTTTCTCTTGTTCATCCTTCCATTCAAATTTCTTCCCTTTATGCGTTAATGCAGTCAAGGGTTTTGCTATTTTGGAAAAATCTTGGATGAATCTTCTGTAATAACCAGCTAGCCCTAAAAATTGGCGTATGTGTTTCGGAGTTTTCGGGGTTTCCCACTTTTCAACGGTTTCAATCTTTGCTGGATCCACCTGAATACCTTCTTTTTTCACTATGTGACCGAGGAATTGAACTTCTTCCAACCAAAATGCACACTTTGAAAACTTAGCGTACAGTTTTTCCTTTCTTAACAACTCTAGCACTTTTCTCAAATGTTCTTCGTGCTCTTGGTCATTCTTTGAGTAAATAAGTATGTCATCGATGAAAACAATGACAAACTTGTCAAGGTATGGCCCACACACTCGATTCATGAGGTCCATGAACACAGCTGGTGCGTTAGTTAAACCAAACAGCATAACCATAAACTCATAATGACGGTAACGCGTCCTAAAAGCAGTCTTCGGAATATCATCCTCCTTCACCCGCATTTGATGATACCCGGAACGTAAATCGATCTTCGAATAAACCGACGAGCCTTGTAGTTGATCAAATAAGTCGTCGATTCTCGGTAGTAGGTAGCAGTTCTTAATGGTAAGTTTGTTCAACTCTCGGTAGTCGATACACAACCTAAATGTACCATCCTTATTCTTGACCAACAAAACAGGAGCTCCCCACGGTGATGTGCTTGGTCGAATGAAACCACGCTCTAAAAGTTCTTGTAATTGGCTTTGGAGTTCCTTCATCTCACTGGGTGCAAGTCTGTATGGAGTACGAGCTATTGGTACAGCTCCTGGTACAAGATCTATCTGAAATTCAACAGATCAGTGCGGAAGTAGTCCCGGTAATTCTTTCGGAAATACATCGGGAAATTCTTTTGCGACGGGAACATCATTGATGTTCTTTTCTTCAGGTTTAACTTCCTCGATGTGTGCTAGAATGACATAACAACCTTTTCTTATTAGTTTTTGTGCCTTCAAACTACTAATAAGATTTAACTTCGCGTTGCTCTTTTCTCCGTACACCATTAAAGGTTTTCCTTTTTCACGCATAATACGAATCACATTTTTGTAACAAACAATCTCTGCTCTCACCTTTTTCAACCAGTTCATGCCAATTATTACATCAAAACTCCCTAACTCGACTGGTATTAAATCAATTTTAAACGTTTCATCCCCCAGTTTAATTTCTCTCTCCCGACATATATTATCTGCTGAAATTAATTTACCCTTTGCTAATTCGAGTAAAAATTTACTATCCAAAGGCGTCAATGGGAAACTTAATTTAGCACAAAATTCTCTACTCATATAGCTTTTATCCGCACCTGAATCAAATAAAACATAAGCAGATTTATCGTCAATAAGAAATGTACCCGTAACAAGCTCCGGGTCTTCCTGTGCTTCTGCCGCATTAATATTGAAAACTCTTCCACGGCCCTGCCCATTAGTATTCCCCTGATTCGGGCAATTTCTAATAATGTGGCCCGGTTTTCCACATATATAACAAACAGCGTTGGTATTACTTGCTCCGACACTATTCGTTTCGGCATTACTTGTTTCGACATTATTTGTTCCTTTAGTTCTGTTAAACTTTGGTCCGTAGACCGCACACTTTGTCGCGCTATGACCATTTCTTTTACACCTGTTGCAAAATGTCGTGCAAAACCCCTGATGATTTTCTTCACACCTATGACATGGCTATTTTTGGTTTTTGTTACCGTTGTTGTTATTGAGGTTGTTCTTGGGATTGTTATTGTTGTTGAAACGGTTGTTGTAGTTGTTGGGTTGTTTGTTGTAGTTATTGTTAGGATTGCGGTTATTGTTGCGATTGTTGTTGCGATTGTTGGGATAGTTGTTGCGATTGTTGTTGTAATTGTTGTTGTTGTTGTACTGGTGACTCTTGTCACCGTTTTCCTCCCGCTTCCTCTTGAGTTGTTTCGTGTTGGCTTCTTCGGCCACCTGCTCTTTAATTCTTTCCTCAATCCGATTTATGAGTTTATGAGCCATTCGACTTGCCTTCTGTATAGAAGCGGGCTCGTGTGAACTCACATCTTCTTGAATCCTTACTGGTAACCCTTTTACAAACGCGTTGATCTTCTCTTCTTCATCTTCGAATGCTCCCGGACACAATAGGCACAACTCTGTGAATCGTCATTCATATGTGGTAACGTCGAACCCTTGTGTTCGTAACTCTCTAAGTTCTGCCTTGAGTTTATTGACTTCGTTTCTAGGACGGTACTGCTCGTTCATCAATTGCTTGAATGCCGACCACGGTAGTGCGTAAGCAGCATTTTGTCCTACCTGTTCAAGATAGGTGTTCCACCACGTTAACGCAGTACCTGTGAAGTTATGCGTAGCGTACTTAACTTTGTCCTCTTCAGTACACTTACTTATGGCAAACACCGATTCGACCTTCTCGGTCCACCGTTTCAATCCAGTTGGTCCTTCGGTTCCATCAAATTCCAAAGGTTTGCAGGCAGTGAATTCTTTGTAGGATCATCCTACACGATTTCTTGCGCCGTTAGCTGCATTGCTAGATTTAGAGTTATTGTTGGTATGTAGCACAACCTGTACTGCGGCTATGTTTGCAATAAGAAAGGTACGAAATTCCTCTTCGCTCATATTCATGGTGTGTCGAGTAGTCGGTGCCATTTCCTTCAAAATAGCCAACTGAATCGAGTTAATCATACAGAATATTAAGAGTAGTCAATAGTATTTCGTAGCATAATATGAACTTATTTATAAAAGCTTTTTCTTCATATTAGCGTTTTATAAGTTTAAATTCGGGTACTACCTACTCGTTAAGTTCATACTTAGTAGCTAATATACAATTCAACTACTACAATTCCATATAAAAAACTGATTATAATAATATATCACATACAAATATTCTTCAAACTTAAACTTTGCTATATTACATATAACATGAAATATATTACCCTTTGATACATGACAGTTTTGAAGATAAATTTAGTTAATACGCAAGTTGTTCAGCAAAGGAAATAAAGACACGTAATTCATAAGTCCAGAAACAAGTCATGCATTCTGGTTTTACTAAGACGACTTCTCATCCTTTGTCTTGTGGAAAATAACCGTTATGACCATTGGCTAGGAAGCATGTTGTAATGTCGTCAAAAGGACGAGGGTTTTGTAATGTCCAACAGCCCCGTAATAATCTAAAAACCTTGTTTCTCACCCCAACTACTGAATCCGTCACTTGTGGAAAGATTTTATTTAAAAGTTGTAACCCGATATTCTTTTTCTCACTTTGGTAAGAAGCGAACATCACTAACCCGTAAGTATAACATGCTTCTTTATGTTGCATGTTAGAAGCTCCTTCTAACTCGCGAAATCCTATGTTGGGATATGTTGAGTCAAAATAGGTTCTTAACCCGTAGCGTAAAATTGCATTTGGGTTCCCCGCATTTAATGCTTTAAAGAAAACACGGCGTAACTTACGGTCTCCCCAATGTGATATACCCCACCTATCAAAGGAAAGCCTTTTATAAACTAAGGCATTTCTGGAAAGTCTTTCAAATGTTTGACAAGTTAATTTCGCCATAACTAAATGTGTTGATGAACTCTAACCGACTCTAGACAAGATTTCCTCAATCATATCCTCTGGTAGGTCTTCTAAAATATTCGGTTGTCTACCCTTAACGTCTATTTTGTTTTTATACTGTAAAATAGACAAGGATTAGATTCATAAAAGATAACTAACAAACAATACAAGCAATTTTTACATAGAACATAAAAGTACAAGCACACTATAATACATATAATACATAACATGATTACAACTCCCTAATCTGAATCACTGGTTTCTTCTTCTTCGGACTTGGTTCGCTTTCCTAATTTTCCAGGGATATATGGTGTTCCTCTAATACGAGCCGTCGTTTTCCACAATGGTTTAGAAAAACCTGGTGGTTTAGAGGTTCCCGGGTTATTGTTACACTTTAGGAAATACGGATGTTGCCTATACATATAAAGCTCATCGGGGTTGGAATCGGGTTTCTCTATTTTTATACCTTTTCCCTTATTATTTTCTTTTGCTATATTAAATTGGGTCGAGGTGATTTCTATAACATCATCGGAATCCTCATCGGGATCCGATTCATCGAAAAATAGGTAATCTTCCCAATATTTTACTTCCTCGGCAGAAACACCATTGACCATTTTTAACTTTAGTCCGTTGGTTGAGGATTTTCTTTTATTTAAACGATTTACTGTAGGTATCAATATTTCTTCCTCCTGAACCTCTTCTTCTTCCGGTTCCTCCTCTTCCGATTCCTCCTCTTCTGGTTCCTCTTCTTCTGGTTCTTCCTCTTTCGGTTCCTCTTCGGGAGTTTGTGAATCTTCCCAAAGTATATTCGACTCTTCATTATTATCAGGTGAATCGAGGGGATTTGTACTAGTGGTAGACATCTATCACACAATATCAAACACATCAAGAGGTTAATATATCACATAATAATTATATGTTAATAATATATAGTTTCCAACAAAAAGTGTTAAGCAATCATTTTTGAAGAAAACACGGACGAAGTCCAGACTCACTAATGCATCCAAACAAACTCGGTAAGACACACTAATGCAATTTTCTGGTTCTCTAAGACCAATGCTCTGATACCAACTGAAATGTCCCGTTCATATTGATTATAAACGTTCCATATTAATTGATTTCGTCGCGAGGTTTTGACCTCTATATGAGACGTTTTTCAAAGACTGCATTCATTTTTGAAACAAGCATAAGCTTTATTTTATCGATAAAGGTTTAAAAAGCATTACGTAGATTATCAAATAATGATAATCTAAAATATACTGTTTACACACGACCATTACATAATGGTTTACAATAAGAATATATTACATCAAAAATAAGTTTCTTGAATGCAGTTTTTACACAATATCATACAAGCATGGACTCCAAATCTTGTCCTTATTTTAGTATGCAACAGCGGAAGCTCTTAATAATCACCTGAGAATAAACATGCTTAAAACGTCAATAAAAATGTTGGTGAGTTATAGGTTTAACCTATATATTTATCAAATCGTAATAATAGACCACAAGATTTCATATTTCAATATACATCCCATACATAGAGATAAAAATCATTCATATGGTGAACACCTGGTAACCGACATTAACAAGATGCATATAAGAATATCCCCTATCATTCCGGGAAATCCTTCAGACATGATAAAAACGAATTCGAAGTACTAAAGCATCCGGTACTTTGGATGGGGTTCGTTAGGCCCAATAGATCTATCTTTAGGATTCGCGTCAATTAGTAGATCGGTTTACTAATTCTTAGGCTACCAAGCAAAAGGGGCATATTCGGCTTCGATCATTCACCCATATAATGTAGTTTCATTTACTTGTGTCTATTTCGTAAAACATTTATAAAACTGCATGTATTCTCATCCCAAAATATTAGATTTTAAAAGTGGGACTATAACTCACTTTCACAGATTTTTACTTCGTCGGGAAGTAAGACTTGGCCACTGGTCGATTCACGAACCTATACAAATATGTACATATATATCAAAGTATGTTCAAAATATATTTACAACATTTTTTAATACGTTTTAATATTTTAAGCTTATTAAGTCAGCTATCCTGGTTAATAACCTACAACTAGTTGTCCATAGTTAGATGTACAGAAATAAATAAATATAAATTATCTTGGATCAATCCACGACCCAGTGTATACAAGCCTCAGGCTAGATCACAACTCAAACTATATATATTATTTTGGAATCAACCTCAACCCTGTATAGCTAACTCCAATATTACTGCATATAGAGTGTCTATGGTTGTTTCAAAATATATTATATAGATGGGTCGATATGATATGTCAAAACATAGTATACGTATCTATGGTATCTCAAGATTACATAATATATATTAGAATACATGAATGATACAATATAAGTTTGTTAAGTTATGATTTGTATAGAATTGTTACAATATTTCCCGTAACTACAACAATCAAAAAATATCCAATCTTGTTTTACCCATAACTTCTTCGTTTTAAATCCGTTTTGAGTGAATCAAATTGCTATGGTTTCATATTGTACTCTATTTTATGAATCTATACAGAAAAAGTATAGGTTTATAGTTAGAAATATAAGTTACAAGTCGTTTTTATAAGAGGTAGTCATTTCAGTCGAAAGAACGACGTCTTGATGACCATTTTGAAAAACATACTTCCACTTTGAGTTTAACCATGATTTTTGGATATAGTTTCATGTTCATAAGAAAAATCATTTTCCAAGAAGAACAACTTTTAAATCAAAGTTTATCATAGTTTTTAATTATCAAACCCAAAACAGCCCGCGGTATTACTACGACGGCGTATGTCCGGTTTTACGGTGTTTTTCGTGTTTCCAGGTTTTAAATCATTAAGTTAGCATATCATATAGATATATAACATGTGTTTAGTTGATTTTAAAAGTCAAGTTAGAAGGATTAACTTTATTTGCGAACAAGTTTAGAATTAACTAAACTATGTTCTAGTGATTACAAGTTTAAATCTTCGAATAAGATAGTTTTATATGTATGAATCGAATGATGTTATGAACATAATTACTACCTTAAGTTTAGTAGGTAAACCCACTAGAAGTGACAATAAATGATCTAGCTTCAAAGGATCTTGGATGGCTTGAAAGTTCTTGAAGTAGGATCATGACTCAAAAACAAGTTCAAGTAAGATTTTTACTCGAATTAAGATAGTTTATAGTTATAGAAATTGAATCAAAGTTTGAATATGATTATTACCTTGAATAAGAAAGATAACCTACTATAAATAACAAAGGTTTCTTGATCTTAGATGATTACTTGGAATGGATTAGAAAGCTTGGATGTAAACTAGTAAACTTGAAAGGATTTTCGAAGTGTTCTTGAAGTGTTCTTGAAGTGTTCTTCCTAAGATGATTATAGCTTGATTCTTGAAGTAAATTTTGATGAAGATGATGATTAGCTACTGGAAAAATTCGTTCATAAGTGTGTGTGTGTGTGTGTGTGTGTTGAGAGAGAATTAGAAAGAGAATTGGAAGTGAAATGGAGTGAATGATGAGTGGTAAGTGGTGAGTGGTGAGTGGGGTTAAAAGGAGTTCTAGTTAGTTGACTAGTTTATGGTAGAAGTTAAAATTGATTAGTCATACATGACATAATCCAGAGTGGAATCCCATGCTAGTTCCTATTGGTATATACCCACAGTAAGTAGGTCTAGAAGTTGTGTATAATACGGGTATGAATACGACTAGAATTCTTGATAAAAAAGAATGGGAATGTAACTGTACTCATTTTCGTTAAGTATTAGTGTTTTGATATATGTCTTGAATTCTTCCAAAAGTATATTAATACATCTAAATACACTACATGTATATACATTTTAACTGAGTCGTTAAGTCATCGTTAGTCGTTACATGTAAGTGTTGTTTTGAAACCTTTAAGTTAACGATCTCATTTAATGTTGTTAACCCATTGTTTATTATATCTAATGAGATGTTAAATTATTATATTATCATGATATTATGATATATTAATATATCTTAATATGATATATATACATTTAAATGTCGTTACAACGATAATCGTTACATATATGTCTCGTTTCGAAATCCTTAAGTTAGTAGTCTTGTTTTTACATATGTAGTTCATTGTTAACATACTTAATGATATATATAATTATCATTTTATCATGTTAAATATAGTGTAACAATATCTTAATATGATACATATGTATTTAGTAAGACGTTGTAATAACGATAATCGTTATATATATCGTTTCGAGTTTCTTAACTTAGTAGTCTCATTTTTATGTATATAACTCATTGTTAATATAATTATGGAGATACTTACTTATTATAATCTCATGTTAAATATATGTATATCCATATATATATCGTCATGTCGTTTTTACAAGTTTTAACGTTCGTGAATCGCCGGTCAACTTGGGTGGTCAATTGTCTACATGAAACTCATTTCAAATAATTAAGCCTTAACAAGTTTGATTTCTTAACATGTTGGAAACACTTAATCATGTAAAAAAACAATTTCATTTAATATATATAAACATGGAAAAGTTCGGGTCACTACAGTACCTACCCATTAAATAAATTTCGTCCCGAAATTTTAAGCAGTTGGAGGTGTTGTCGTATCTTCTGGAAATAAGTGCTGGTATTTCTTCTTCATCTGATCTTCTCATTCTCAGATGAACTGGGGTCCTCTACGAGCATTCCACCGAACCTTAATAATTGGTATCTTGTTTTGCTTAAGTCTTTTAACCTCAGTGATTCAGATTAGAGGGTTGTAATCATGTTGTATATTATATGTATTGTAGTGTGCTTGTACTTTTATGTTCTATGTAAAAATTGCTTGTATTGTTTGTTAATTATCTTTTACGAATCTAATCCTTTTCTATTTTACAGTATAAAAACAAAATGGACGTTAAGGGTAGATAACTGAATATTTTAGAAGATCTACCAGAGGATATGATTGAGGAAATCTTGTCTAGAGTCGGTCAGAATTCATCAGCACAATTAATGATGGCAAAATTAACTTGTCAAACATTTGAAAGACTTTCCAGAAATGCCTTAGTTTATAAAAGGCTTTCCTTTGATAGGTGGGGTATATCACATTGGGGAGACCGTAAGTTACGCCGTGTTTTCTCTAAAGCATTAAATGCGGGGAACCCAAATGCAATTTTACGCTACGGGTTAAGAACCTATTTTGACTCAACATATCCCAACATAGGATTTCGTGAATTAGAAAGAGTTTCTAACATGCAACATAAAGAAGCTTGTTATGCTTACGGGTTAGTGATGTTCGCTTCTTACCAAAGTGAGAAAAAGAACAACGGATTGCAACTTTTAAATAAAACCTTCCCACAAGAAACGGATAAAGTAGTTGGGGTGAGAAAAAAGGTTTTTAGATTATTACAGGGCTGTTGGACATTACGAAACCCTCGTCTTTTTGACGACATTACAACATGCTGCCTAGCCAATGGTCATAACGGTTATTTTCCACAAGACCAAGGATGGGAAGTCGTCTTAGTAAAACCAGAATGCATGACTTGTTTCAGGACTTATGAACTACGTGTCTTTATTTCCTTTGCTGAACAACTTGCGTATTAACTAGGTTTATCTTCAAAAACTGTCCTGTATCAAAGTGTACTATATTTCATGTTATATGTAATATAGTGAAGTTGTAAGTTTGAAGAATATTTGTATGTGATATATTATTATAATCAGTTTTTCATATGAAATTGTAGTAGTTGAATTGTATATTAGCTACTAAGTATGAACTTAACGGGTAGGTAATACCCGAATTTAAACTTATAAAACGCTAATATGAAGAAAAAGCTTTTATAAATGAGTTCATATTATACTACGAAATACTATTGACTACTCTTAATATTCTGTATGATTAACTCGATTCAGTTGGCTATTTTGAAGGAAATGGCACCGACTACTCGACACACCATGAATATGAGCGAAGAGAAATTTCGTACCTTTCTTGCTGCAAACATAGCCGCAGTACAGACTGCGCTACATACCAACAATAACTCTGAATCTAGCAATGTAGCTAACGGCGCAAGAAATCATGTAGGATGCTCCTACAAAGAATTCACTGCCTGTAAACCTTTGGAATTTGATGGAACCGAAGGACCAATTGGATTGAAACGGTGGACCGAGAAAGTCGAATCGGTGTTTACCATAAGTAAGTGTACTGAAGAGGACAAAGTTAAGTACGCTATGCATACCTTCACAGGTACTGCGTTAACGTGGTGGAACACCTATCTTGAACAGGTAGGACAAAATGCTGCTTACGCACTACCATGGTCAGCATTCAAGCAATTGATGAACGAGCAGTACCGTCCTAGAAACGAAGTCAATAAACTCAAGGCAGAACTTAGAGAGTTATGAACACAAGGGTTTGACGTTACCACATATGAATGACGATTCACAGAGTTGTACCTATTGTGTCTGGGAGCATTCGAAGATGAAGAAGAGAAAATCAACGCATTTGTAAAAGGGTTACCAGTAAGGATTCAAGAAGATGTGAGTTCACACGAGCCCGCTTCTATATAGAAGGCAAGTCGAATGGCTCATAAACTCATAAATCAGATTGAGGGAAGAATTAAAGAGCAGGCGGCTGAAGAAGCCAACACGAAACAACTCAAGAGGAAGTGGGAGGAAAACGGTGACAAGAGTCACCAGTACAACAATAACAACAATTACAACCACAATCGCAACAACTATCCCAACAACCGCAACAACAATCGCAACAATAACTGCAATCCTAACAATAACTACAACAAACATCCCAACAACAACAACAACTACAACAACTGTTTCAACAACAATAACAACCCCAACAACAACCTCAATAACAACAACGGCAACAAAAACCAAAAATAGCCATGTCATAGGTGTGAAGAAAATCATCAGGGGTTTTGCACGACATTTTGCAACAGGTGTAAAATAAATGGTCATAGCGCGACAAAGTGTGAGGTCTACGGACCAAAGTTTAACAGAACTAAAGGAACAAATAATGTCGGAACAAGTAATGCCGAAACGAATAGTGTCGGAGCAAGTAATACCAACGCTGTTTGTTATAAATGTGGAAAACTGGGCCACATTATTAGAAATTGCCCGAATCAGGGGAATACTAATGGGCAGGGCCATGGAAGAGTTTTCAATATTAATGCGGCAGAAGCACAGGAAGACCCGGAGCTTGTTACGGGTACATTTCTTATTGACGATAAATCTGCTTATGTTTTATTTGATTCGGGTGTGGATAGAAGCTATATGAGTAGAGAATTTTGTTCTAAATTAAGTTGCCCATTGACGCCTTTGTATAATAAATTTTTACTCGAATTAGCAAATGGTAAATTAATTTCAGCAGATAATATATGTCGGGATAGAGAAATTAAACTGGGTGATGAAACATTTAAGATTGATTTAATACCAGTCGAGTTAGAGAGTTTTGATGTAATAATTGGCATGGACTGGTTGAAGAAGGTAAGAGCAGAGGTCGTTCATTACAAAAATGCGATTCGGATTATGCGTGAAAAAGAAAAACCTTTAATGGTGTACGGAGAAAAGAACAACGCGAAATTAAATCTTATTAGTAGTTTGAAGGCGCAAAAACTAATAAGAAAAGGTTGTTACATCATTCTATCACACATCGAGGAAGTTAAACCTGAAGAAAAGAACATCGGGAGCTGCACCAATAGATCGTGCTCTATACAGACTCGCACCCAGCGAAATGAAAGAATTACAAAGTCAGTTACAGGAAATTTTAGAGCGTGGTTTCATTCGACCAAGCACATCACCATGGGGAGCTCCTGTTTTGTTTGTCAAGAAGAAAGATGGTACATTAAGGTTGTGTATCGACTACCGAGAGTTGAACAAACTTACCATCAAGAACCGATACCCATTACCGAGAATTGACGACTTATTTGATCAACTACAAGGCTCGTCTGTTTATTCGAAGATCAATTTACGTTCTGGATATCATCAAATGTGGGTGAAGGAGGATGATATTCCAAAGACTGCTTTTAGGACGCGTTACGGTCATTACGAGTTTATGGTTATGCCGTTTGGATTGACTAACGCACCAGCTGTGTTCATGGACCTCATGAACCGAGTGTGTAGGCCATATCTTTACAAGTTTGTCATTATTTTCATCGATGACATACTTATTTACTCAAAGAATGATCAAGAGCACGAAGAACATTTGAGAAAAGTGCTAGAGTTGCTGAGAAAAGAAAAACTGTACGCTAAGTTTTCAAAGTGTGCATTTTGGTTGGAAGAAGTTCAATTCCTCGGTCATATAGTGAACAAAGAAGGTATTCAGCTGGATCCAGCAAAGACTGAAACCGTTGAAAAGTGGGAAACCCCGATGAAACAACCCAGACCAAACCACAATCGAACCCGCAGAAAATTATCACAAAAAAATAATTTTTGTTTGTTCAGCGAGTGGCGCGGCACGCCACCTGGCCTGCAGCGGCGCTCCAAAACGGCCTGTCCAACTTTTCCATTTTTGCGAAAAAGATCGCCCGCTTCCCGACATATTTATACGAAACGCTTTTCACAACATATTAATATACATAAAACTAAGACGTTCCAAACATAAAATAAGTTTTACAAAGTCGGGCCCACATCGACTCGAATTACGAGTTTAATACATAACATGAGTTTCGACCACAAAAAGTTTAAATACCAAACGACACTACGAGCATGGTGTTTGGGGTTAAACTACCCAAGTCTCGGTCAAACTCCAAAAGCTAACGCATCCAAAAAGCGTCTCCCAACAACAAAGCGGGATCTCTAATCCAAAATAACGCCCTTACCCTTGTCCACGCCAGAGCCTAAAAAAAGATAAACAACGTGAGGGTAAGCTAACGCTTAGTGAATGCAATAATTATACACATACATATATAATATACTTATTTGCAAACACTTACACACATACCGCAACATGCTAGCAACACAATTAGCTATTATCACAATTATAAAGCTATTAACCTCCAACAATACAAGCTAGCAAAACCATAGCATATTCATACATAACTCAAACAATATAATACGCTTACGCTACAACATAATAACCATGGTTAACCAATCGTACAAGGGAATGGCGCTCACGAAAATGCCATCGGTGTTCATAACATCCGTTAGTGTACTTAACACCTCGTATCACTAAACCCTAGGGTGGCACCTTAACACCTCGGTACTTCACCCCGAGTGGCATCTTAACACCTCGATGCTTCACTCTTTATTTTTTGGAGTGGCGTCTTAACACCTTGACACTTCACTCCTAGGTGGCATCTTAACACCTCGATGCTTCACCCGTCACGTGAAATGCGGCATCTTAGCACCTCGACACTTCACATCTCATGCTACAACAAATAAATACATTATATACCTACGCATATAATTATTCCACTCACCTTACGCCTTCGGTGAATCAATAACCCAAGCTTGAAACTTCAAGGTAACGCACCTATTACATGTACATATAATCAATCATTCATTCAAGTTGGTCAAACTCACAACACTCACCATTACTAGGTCATTTTGACCCATTTGGACACTTAACCCTAAGATTGGGTCATCTTTCGCCAAAACCCTAACATTAGCCAAGTTAGGTCTTAAAACACCTTTCAACCCAAAGTTTATGCATCATTCACAAACATTAAGCAACTTAGGTCCATTATGACCCATTTGACCATTTTAAAGTTGACATACCCATTTCGGGTCATCCACTAACCCACATAACACCCATTTACTTATATATATGTGTGCTAGTAATTAACTAACCTATTTAAGTTCATAAACATCAATTAACACTTTGAAAACCCTAGGTTAGTCATCTTTGAGTCTCATGACCCAATTCCCCCAAAAAAACCCCAAATCACTAACAAATGGGTTTTAAGTTCATCATTAACCCAAACCCTAACCCTTAACAAAATTAAATAAGGAAATAAAGATTAGAGCATACCACTACAACCAAAACATAGCTAGAGGATAGATGAACCACTTTAATGCTTGCACTTAGACCCGATTCAACCTTATTCTTCCTTATTTTGAGCTCTCTCACTCTAGGAAACTCTCTCTCTATAGAAATTAAATAGATGAGGTTGAAGTAGATGAAAATGGAGTAAATGAGGCTCCACCAACTGGTCTAGAGCCTTAAAGTCGGAACCCATGTGATTTTACCAATTTGCCCTCAAAATATCTAATTTAAAAGAAAGATGGGCTGTCACAGCCCAGTTGCGCGGTGCGCCACCAGATTCTGCACAATTTAAAAATATACAATGAACCCTACAACTCAAGCATCCTATTTACACATATGTACGATGAAATATTTGGGTCTTACAACTCTCCCCCACTTGAATCGGAGTGCGTCCTCGCGATCCAAGCCGCATGACAAGAGGGAAGATAAACCAACACGAACTCTTCGGGTTCCCATGTAAACTCGGAACCTTTACTATGACACCATTGGACTTTAAAAGTTCTCACTTCTTTATTTCTCAACCTTTTGACTTTCTTATCGAGTATAGCAATCGGCTCCTCAATGTACTCTAACTTATTGTTTAGCTCGATCTCGTCTAATGGCACCCAAGATGAATCATCCGCAAGACACTTACGGAGATGAGAAACATGAAATGTATTATGGATCCCTGCAAGCTCTTCAGGTAATTCCAAACGATACGCGACTTCACCAACACGAGCTAAAACCTTAAATGGCCCAATAAACCGAGGAGCTAACTTTCCCCATTTTCGAAATCGAATAATACCCTTCCATGGCAAAACCTTAAGCATCACCATGTCACCTTCTTGAAATTCGATCGTTCGCCTACGTTTGTCGGCATACGACTTTTGCCTATCTTGAGCATTTTTCAAATGCGCTCGAATCATATCAATCTTGCTATTTGTCTCTAAAACCAAATCAGTACTCCCGATTTCTTTTTGACCCACTTCACCCCAACAAATTGGAGTTCGACACCTTCGCCCATAAAGCATCTCATAAGGTGGCATCCCGATACTAGTATGATAACTATTATTGTACGAGAATTCCACCAAAGGTAAGTGCTCGTCTCAACTACCACCAAAACCAATAATACACGTCCGTAACATATCCTCCAAAGTTTGGTTCGTACGTTCAGTTTGACCGTCCGTTTGAGGATGATACGCCGTGCTCAATTTCAATTGTGTACCCATCTCTTCGTGAAACTTTTCCCAAAACCGAGATGTAAAACGGGTATCTCGATCCGAAATAATAGATACAGGAACACCGTGTCGAGAGATGACTTCCTTGATGAACAACTTAGCCAAGGTCTCTGACGATATCGCTTCCCGAATGGGAAGAAACAAAGCACTTTTCATCAATCGATCAACTATAACCCAAATCGAATCAAATTGGGTTCTCGCCGTTTTAGGTAACTTTGTGATGAAATCCATGTTAATGTGCTCCCATTTCCATTTTGGGATTTCTAACGGTTGTAACTTACCGTACGGCTTTTGGTGCTCGGTCTTAACTTGCAAACACGTAACAATTTGTTCAACATATTTTACAACATCACATTTCATGCCCGGCCACCAATAATCCTTTCTCAAATCAAGATACATCTTCGTTGGGGCCGGATGAATGGAATACTTTGACTTATGTACCTCATCAAGTAGTACCCTCCGGTAATCCCCCATCTTAGGCACCCACACTCTTCCTTGAAAAGACAACAAACCACGCGAACCCATAGTAATGAATTCTGATTGCCCCACAATTCGTTCCGCATGCTTGTTGTGAACGTAAGCCTCTATTTGAATCACACCAAGTTTTTCAAGAAAATCGTTAGTAATAATCATACGTAACAATCCCAATCGTAACGTCGGGTGATGACTCTTTCGACTTAACGCGTCCGCGACCACATTCGCCTTGCCCGGATGATAAAGTATTTCACAATCATAATCTTTCACCACATACATCCACCTACGTTGACAATAATTCAAATCTCGTTGATTAAAGAGATGTTTCAAACTCTTATGTACGATGTTTCAAACTCTTATGTTTCACAATCTTAATCTTTCACCACAACCGCCGCCAACTCAAGATCATGAGTCGGATATCTCGTTTCGTGTTCCTTTAATTATCGAGAGGCATAAGCGATGACTTTACCTCTTTGCATTAGAACACACCCGAGCCCATTTAACGAAGCATCACAATAAACCGTCATGTCTTCCACTCCTTCCGGCAACACTAACACCGGAGCTTGACACAACTTCTCTTTTAACAATTGAAAAGCAATTTCTTGCTCGTTCCCCCAATTAAATCTCGCGTTCTTCCTCGTCAACTTCGTCAATGAAGAAGCGATCTTAGAAAAGTCTTGGATAAACCGACGATAATAACCGGCCAATCCGAGAAAACTTCGGACCTCCGTAGGCGTAGTCGGTTGTCTCCAACTCTTCACCATCTCTATCTTCCCTGGATCTACTTGAATGCCGTCTTTGTTCACAATGTGGCCAAGGAATTGAACCTCCCTTAGCCAAAATTCACATTTGGAGAACTTAGCATACAACTTCTCCTTTCGTAACGTCTTCAATACTTCACGCAAATGACGTTCATGTTCGTTCATACTTTTCGAGTAGACTAGTATCTCGTCAATGAACACAATCACTGACTTGTCCAACATAGGTTGGCACACTCGATTCATAAGGTCCATGAATGCCGCCGGTGCATTTGTAAGACCAAAAGGCATAACTACGAATTCAAAATGCCCATAACGCGTTCGAAAAGCTGTTTTCTCGATATCTTCCTCACGGACCCACATTTGGTGAGAGCCGGACCGTAGGTCAATCTTTGAGAAATACGTCGCACCTTGGAGTTGGTCAAACAAATAGTCAATCCGAGGCAATGGATAACGATTCTTGATCGTCACTTTATTCAACTCCCTATAGTCGATGCACATACGCATGCTACCATCCTTCTTCTTTACGAATAAAACCGGAGCGCCCCATGGCGAAGCACTCGGTCGAATAAAACCCTTTTCAAGTAACTCTTGGGTTTGATTTAACAACTCTTGCATTTCCATCGGTGCTAAACGATAAGGAGTTTTAGCAATGGGAGTAGCTCCTGGAACCAACTCAATGCGAAATTCAACTTATCTTTCCGCCGGAACACTCGGTAACTCGTCCGGAAAAACGTCTTCGAATTCACTAACCACCGGAATTTCACGAATGGGTGGTGGTTCATCACGAGTATCAACAACATGGGCAAGAAAAGCCATGCCACCACTAACAAGGAAACGACGTGCTCGTACAAAAGAACATATCGGCACAAGTCTTCTTCGCTTATCGCCATGAATAATTAACTCTCCCCCACTTGGGGTCTTCACACGAATAAATTTTTCATGGCATGCAATATCGGCTCTATTATGATCGAGCCAATCCATACCAACAACGATATCAAAATCACCCAAAGTCATCGGGATGAGATCAATTTTAAAGTTTTCGGTACCAAACACAACATCACAATTTTTACACACATCAACCACTAGCACCGTTTTTGAAATGTCCCATTCTTATTGATTAAAAACGTTCCATATTAATTGATTTCGTTGCGAGGTTTTAACCTCTATATGAGACGTTTTTCAAAGACTGCATTCATTTTAAAACAAACCATAACCTTTATTTCATAGATAAAGGTTTTAAAAAGCTTTACGTAGATTATCAAATAATGATAATCTAAAATATCCTGTTTACACACGACCATTACATAATGGTTTACAATACAAATATGTTACAACAAAATAAGTTTCTTGAATGCAGTTTTTACACAATATCATACAAGCATGGACTCCAAATCTCGTCCTTATTTAAGTATGCGACAGCGGAAGCTCTTAATAATCACCTGAGAATAAACATGCTTAAAATGTCAACAAAAATGTTGGTGAGTTATAGGTTTAACCTATATATATCAAATCATAATAATAGACCACAAGATTTCATATTTCAATACACATCCCATACATAGAGATAAAAATCATTCATATGGTGAACACCTGGTAACCGACATTAACAAGATGCATATATAAGAATATCCCCATCATTCCGGGACACCCTTCGGATATGATATAAATTTCGAAGTACTAAAGCATCCGGTTCTTTGGATGAGGTTTGTTAGGCCCAATAGATCTATCTTTAGGATTCGCGTCAATTAGGGTGTCTGTTCCATAATTCTTAGATTACCAGACTTAATAAAAAGGGGCATATTCGATTTCGATAATTCAACCATAGAATGTAGTTTCACGTACTTGTGTCTACTTTGTAAATCATTTATAAAACCTGCATGTATTCTCATCCCAAAAATATTAGATTTTAAAAGTGGGACTATAACTCACTTTCACAGATTTTTACTTCGTCGGGAAGTAAGACTTGGCCACTGGTTGATTCACGAACCTATAACAATATATACATATATATCAAAGTATGTTCAAAATATATTTACAACACTTTTAATATATTTTGATGTTTTAAGTTTATTAAGTCAGCTGTCCTCGTTAGTAACCTACAACTAGTTGTCCACAGTTAGATGTACAGAAATAAATCGATAAATATTATCTTGAATCAATCCACGACCCAGTGTATACATATCTCAGTATTGATCACAACTCAAACTATATATATTTTGGAATCAACCTCAACCCTGTATAGCTAACTCCAACATTCACATATAGAGTGTCTATGGTTGTTCCGAAATATATATAGATGTGTCGACATGATAGGTCGAAACATTGTATACGTGTCTATGGTATCTCAAGATTACATAATATACAATACAAGTTGATTAAGTTATGGTTGGAATAGATTTGTTACCAATTTTCACGTAGCTAAAATGAGAAAAATTATCCAATCTTGTTTTACCCATAACTTCTTCATTTTAAATCCGTTTTGAGTGAATCAAATTGCTATGGTTTCATATTGAACTCTATTTTATGAATCTAAACAGAAAAAGTATAGGTTTATAGTCGGAAAAATAAGTTACAAGTCGTTTTTGTAAAGGTAGTCATTTCAGTCGAAAGAACGACGTCTAGATGACCATTTTAGAAAACATACTTCCACTTTGAGTTTAACCATAATTTTTGGATATAGTTTTATGTTCATAATAAAAATCATTTTCTCAGAATAACAACTTTTAAATCAAAGTTTATCATAGTTTTTAATTAACTAACCCAAAACAGCCCGCGGTGTTACTACGACGGCGTAAATCCGGTTTTACGGTGTTTTTCGTGTTTCCAGGTTTTAAATCATTAAGTTAGCATATCATACAGATATAGAACATGTGTTTAGTTGATTTTAAAAGTCAAGTTAGAAGGATTAACTTTTGTTTGCGAACAAGTTTAGAATTAACTAAACTATGTTCTAGTGATTACAAGTTTAAACCTTCGAATAAGATAGCTTTATATGTATGAATCGAATGATGTTATGAACATCATTACTACCTTAAGTTCCTTGGATAAACCTACTGTAAAAGAGAAAAATAGATCTAGCTTCAATGGATCCTTGGATGGCTCGAAGTTCTTGAAGCAGAATCATGACACGAAAACAAGTTCAAGTAAGATCATCACTTGAAATAAGATTGTTATAGTTATAGAAATTGAACCAAAGTTTGAATATGATTATTACCTTGTATTAGAATGATAACCTACTGTAAGAAACAAAGATTTCTTGAGGTTGGATGATCACCTTACAAGATTGGAAGTGAGCTAGCAAACTTGAAAGTATTCTTGATTTTATGAAACTAGAACTTTTGGAATTTATGAAGAACACTTAGAACTTGAAGATAGAACTTGAGAGAGATCAATTAGATGAAGAAAATTGAAGAATGAAAGTGTTTGTAGGTGTTTTTGGTCGTTGGTGTATGGATTAGATATAAAGGATATGTAATTTTGTTTTCATGTAAATAAGTCATGAATGATTACTCATATTTTTGTAATTTTATGAGATATTTCATGCTAGTTGCCAAATGATGGTTCCCACATGTGTTAGGTGACTCACATGGGCTGCTAAGAGCTGATCATTGGAGTGTATATACCAATAGTACATACATCTAAAAGCTGTGTATTGTACGAGTACGAATACGGGTGCATACGAGTAGAATTGTTGATGAAACTAAACGAGGATGTAATTGTAAGCATTTTTGTTAAGTAGAAGTATTTTGATAAGGGTCTTGAAGTCTTTCAAAAGTGTATGAATACATATTAAAACACTACATGTATATACATTTTAACTGAGTCGTTAAGTCATCGTTAGTCGTTACATGTAAATGTTGTTTTGAAACCTTTAGGTTAACGATCTTGTTAAATGTTGTTAACCCAATGTTTATAATATCAAAAGAGATTTTAAATTATTATATTATCGTGATATTATGATGTACGAATATATCTTAATATGATATATATACATTAAATGTCGTTACAACGATAATCGTTACATATATGTCTCGTTTCAAAATCATTAAGTTAGTAGTCTTGTTTTTACATATGTAGTTCATTGTTAATATACTTAATGATATGTTTACTTATCATAATATCATGTTAACTATATATATAACCATATATATGTCATCATATAGTTTTTACAAGTTTTAACGTTCGTGAATCACCGGTCAACTTGGGTAGTCAATTGTCTATATGAAACATATTTCAATTAATCAAGTCTTAACAAGTTTGATTGCTTAATATGTTGGAAACATTTAATCATGTAAATATCAATCTCAATTAATATATATAAACATGGAAAAGTTCGGGTCACTACAGTACCTACCCGTTAAATAAATTTCGTCCCGAAATTTTAAGCTGTTGAAGGTGTTGACGAATCTTCTGGAAAGAGATGCGGGTATTTCTTCTTCATCTGATCTTCACTCTCCCAGGTGAACTCGGGTCCTCTACGAGCATTCCATCGAACCTTAACAATTGGTATCTTGTTTTGCTTAAGTCTTTTAACCTCACGATCCATTATTTCGACGGGTTCTTCGATGAATTGAAGTTTTTTGTTGATTTGGATTTCATCTAACGGAATAGTGAGATCTTCTTTAGCAAAACATTTCTTCAAATTCGAGACGTGGAAAGTGTTATGTACAGCCGCGAGTTGTTGAGGTAACTCAAGTCGGTAAGCTACTGGTCCGACACGATCAATAATCTTGAATGGTCCAATATACCTTGGATTTAATTTCCCTCGTTTCCCAAATCGAACAACGCCTTTCCAAGGTGCAACTTTAAGCATGACCATCTCTCCAATTTCAAATTCTATATCTTTTCTTTTATTGTCAGCGTAGCTCTTTTGTCGACTTTGGGCGGTTTTCAACCGTTGTTGAATTTGGATGATCTTCTCGGTAGTTTCTTGTATAATCTACGGACCCGTAATCTGTCTATCCCCCACTTCACTCCAACAAATCGGAGACCTGCACTTTCTACCATAAAGTGCTTCAAACGGCGCCATCTCAATGCTTGAATGGTGGCTGTTGTTGTAGGAAAATTCTGCTAACGGTAGATGTCGATCCCAACTGTTTCCGAAATCAATAACACATGCTCGTAGCATGTCTTCAAGCGTTTGTATCGTCCTTTCGCTCTGCCCATCAGTTTGTGGATGATAGGCAGTACTCATGTCTAGACGAGTTCCTAATGCTTGCTGTAATGTCTGCCAGAATCTTGAAATAAATCTGCCATCCCTATCAGAGATAATAGAGATTGGTATTCCATGTCTGGAGATGACTTCCTTCAAATACAGTCGTGCTAACTTCTCCATCTTGTCATCTTCTCTTATTGGCAGGAAGTGTGCTGATTTGGTGAGACGATCAACTATTACCCAAATAGTATCAAAACCACTTGCAGTCCTTGGCAATTTAGTGATGAAATCCATGGTAATGTTTTCCCATTTCCATTCTGGGATTTCGGGTTGTTGAAGTAGACCTGATGGTTTCTGATGCTCAGCTTTGACCTTAGAACATGTCAAACATTCTCCTACGTATTTAGCAACATCGGCTTTCATACCCGGCCACCAAAAATGTTTCTTGAGATCCTTGTACATCTTTCCCGTTCCAGGATGTATTGAGTATCTGGTTTTATGAGCTTCTCTAAGTACCATTTCTCTCATATCTCCAAATTTTGGTACCCAAATCCTTTCAGCCCTATACCGGGTTCCGTCTTCCCGAATATTAAGATGTTTCTCCGATCCTTTGGGTATTTCATCCTTTAAATTTCCCTCTTTTAAAACTCCTTGTTGCGCCTTTATTTGAGTAGTAAGGTTATTATGAATCATTATATTCATAGATTTTACTCGAATGGGTTCTCTGTCCTTCCTGCTCAAGGCATCGGCTACCACATTTGCCTTCCCCGGGTGGTAACGAATCTCAAAGTCGTAATCATTCAATAATTCAATCCACCTACGCTGCCTCATATTCAGTTGTTTCTGATTAAATATGTGTTGAAGACTTTTGTGGTCGGTATATATAATACTTTTGACCCCATATAAGTAGTGCCTCCAAGTCTTTAATGCAAAAACAACCGCGCCTAATTCCAAATCATGCGTCGTATAATTTTGTTCGTGAATCTTCAATTGTCTAGACGCATAAGCAATCACCTTCGTTCGTTGCATTAATACACAACCGAGACCTTGCTTTGATGCGTCACAATAAATCACAAAATCATCATTCCCTTCAGGCAATGAAAATATAGGTGCTGTAGTTAGCTTTTTCTTCAATAACTGAAACGCTTTCTCTTGTTCATCATTCCATTCAAATTTCTTCCCTTTATGCGTTAAAGCAGTCAAGGGTTTTGCTATTCTGGAAAAGTCTTGGATGAACCTTCTGTAGTAACCAGCTAGTCCTAAAAACTGGCGTATGTGTTTCGGAGTTTTCGGGGTTTCCCACTTTTCAACAGTTTCTATCTTTGCCGGATCCACCTTAATACCTTCTTTGTTCACTATGTGACCGAGGAATTGAACTTCTTCCAACCAAAATGCACACTTTGAAAACTTAGCGTACAATTCTTCCTTCCTCAATACTTCTAACACCTTTCTCAAATGTTCACCGTGTTCTTGGTCATTCTTTGAGTAAATAAGTATGTCATCAATGAAAACAATGACAAACTTGTCAAGGTATGGTCCACACTCTCGGTTCATAAGGTCCATGAACATAGCTGGTGCATTAGTTAAACCAAACGGCATGACCATAAACTCGTAATGACCGTAACGTGTTCTGAAAGCAGTCTTTGGAATATCATCTTCTTTCACCCGCATTTGATGATACCCGGAACGTAAGTCAATCTTTGAATAAACAGACGAGACTTGTAGTTGATCAAATAAGTCGTCGATTCTCGGTAGTGGGTAGCGATTCTTGATGGTAAGTTTGTTCAACTCTCGGTAGTCGATACACAACCTGAATGTACCATCTTTCTTCTTGACAAACAAAACAGGAGCTCCCCACGGTGATGTGCTTGGTCGAATGAAACCACGCTCTAAAAGTTCTTGTAATTGGCTTTGCAGTTCTTTCATTTTGCTAGGTGCGAGTCTGTAAGGAGCACGAGCTATTGGTGCAGCTCTTGGTACAAGATCTATTTGAAATTCAACGGATCGATGTGGGGGTAATCCCGGTAATTCTTTCGGAAATACATCGGGAAATTCTTTTGCAATGGGAACATCATTGATGCTCTTTTCTTCAGTTTGTACTTTCTCGACGTGTGCTAGAACTGCATAGCAACCTTTTCTTATTAGTTTTTGTGCCTTCAAATTACTAATAAGATGTAGCTTCGTGTTGCCCTTTTCTCCGTACACCATTAAGGGTTTTCCTTTTTCTCGTATAATGCGAATTGCATTTTTGTAACAGACGATCTCTGCTTTCACTTCTTTCAACCAGTCCATACCGATTATCACATCGAAACTCCCTAACTCTACTGGTATCAAATCAATCTTAAATGTTTCGCTAACCAGTTTAATTTCTCGATTCCGACATATATTATCTGCTGAAATTAATTTACCATTTGCTAATTCGAGTAAAAATTTACTATCCAAAGGCGTCAATGGACAACTTAATTTAGCACAAAAATCTCTACTCATATAGCTTCTATCCGCACCCGAATCAAATAAAACGTAAGCAGATTTATTGTCAATAAGAAACGTACCCGTAACAAGCTCCGGGTCTTCTTGTGCCTCTGCCGCATTAATATTGAAAACTCTTCCGCGGCCTTGTCCATTCGTGTTCTCCTGGTTCGGGCAATTTCTAATAATGTGGCCCGGTTTTCCACATTTATAACAAACTACATTGGCATAACTTGCTCCGACACTACTTGCTCCGCCATTACTCGTTCCGACACCATTTGTTGCTTTCGTTCTATTAACCCCTGGTCCGTATACCTCACACTTCGCCGCGCTATAAATTTGGTGCAGAACCCCGAGTGATACTTTTCACACCTTTGGCATAACTGCTTCTGATTGTTGTTGTTGTTGCGGTTATTATTGTTGTTGGGATGATTGTTGTAGTTGCTGTTATTGTTGTTGTTGTTGTTGTTGGGCCGTTTGTTGTAGTTGCGATTAATGTTGCGATTGTTGGGATAATTGTTGCGATTACTGTTGTAATTGCTGTTGTTGTTGTATTGGTGATTCTTATCACCGTTTTCCTCCCACTTTCTTTTAACTTGCTTTACATTGGCCTCTTCAGCAGTCTGTTCTTTAATTCTTTCTTCAATCTGGTTCACTAGTTTGTGAGCCATTCTACATGCCTGTTGTATGGAGGCGGGCTCGTGTGAACTTATATCTTCTTGAATTCTTTCCGGTAATCCTTTCACAAACGCGTCGATCTTCTCTTCCTCATCTTCGAATGCTCCCGGACACAATAGGCACAATTCTGTGAATCGTCTTTCGTACGTGGTAATATCAAATCCTTGGGTTCGTAACCCTCTAAGTTCTGTCTTGAGCTTATTGACCTCGGTTCTGGGATGGTACTTCTCGTTCATCAAGTGCTTGAATGCTGACCACGGTAGTGCGTACGCATCGTCTTGTCCCACTTGCTCTAGATAGGTATTCCACCATGTTAACGCGGAACCTATGAAGGTATGCGTAGCGTACTTCACTTTGTCCTCTTCAGTACACTTACTTATGGCAAACACCGATTCGACCTTCTCAGTCCACCGTTTCAATCCGATCGGTCCTTCGGTTCCATCAAATTCCAAAGGTTTGCAGGCAGTGAATTCTTTGTAGGTGCATCCTACACGATTTCCTGTACTGCTAGATCCAAGGTTATTGTTGGTATGTAGCGCAGCCTGTACTGCGGCTATGTTTGAAGCTAGAAAAGTACGAAATTCCTCTTCATTCATATTCACGGTGTGTCGAGTAGTCGGTGCCATTTCCTTCAAAATAGTCAAATGGAACAAGTTAATCATACAGAATATTAAGAGTAGTTAATAGTATTTCGTAGCATAATATGAACTCATTTATAAAAGCTTTTTCTTCATATTAGCGTTTTATAAGTTTAAATTCGGGTAGTACCTACCCGTTAAGTTCATACTTAGTAGCTAATATACAATTCAACTACTACAATTCTATATGAAAAACTGATTATAATAATATTTCGCGTTCAAACTTTTATACAATATTTTACAAACTTACAATACCGCTTATTTTACATAAAGCATGAAATATAGCACACAATAACTTTGATACAAGATAGTTGTGAAGATAATTCTAGCTAGTACACAAGTCGTTCAGCAAAGGCAATAAAGACACGTAATTCATACGTCCAGAAACAAGTCATGCATTCTGGTTTTACTAGGATTACTTCCCATCCTTGGTCTTGTGGAACATAACCGTTATGGCCGTTGATAAGACAGCGTGTTGTAACGTCGTCAAAGGGACGAGGGTTACGTAATGTCCAACAGTCCCGTAACAATCTAAGAACCTCATTTCTTACCCCAATTACCGACTCCGTCACTTGTGGAAACGTTTTGTTTAATAGTTGTAGCCCGATGTTCTTGTTCTCACTTTGGTGAGAAGCGAACATTACTAATCCGTAAGCATAACATGCTTCTTTATGTTGCATGTTAGCCGCTTTTTCTAAATCACGAAGTCCAATATTCGGATATATTGAGTCAAAATAATTTCTTAACCCGTTGCGTAAAATAGCATTTGGGTTCCCCGCAATATATGCGTCAAAGTAAACACATCGTAACTTATGGATTTCCCAATGTGATATCCCCCATCTTTCAAACGAAAGTCTCTTATAAACCAAGACATTCTTGGAACGTTCTTCGAATGTCTTACAAACTGATCTCGCCTTAAATAGTTGTGCCGAGGAATTCTGGCCGACTCTAGACAAGATTTCATCAATCATGTCTCCGGGTAGGTCTCTTAAAATATTGGGTTGTCTATCCATTTTGTGTTTTTAAACTGTAAAATAGACAAGAGTTAGATTCATAAAAAAAATACTTATTAATACAAGCAATTTTTACATATATCATAAAGCATAAGAACACTATATTACATATATTACACCACACGAATACAACTATCTTATTCTGACTCGCTCGTTTCTTCTTCTTCGGTTTTGGTTCGTTTTGCCAAGTTTCTAGGGATATATGATGTTCCCCTAATACGAGCCGTCGTTGTCCACATTGGTTTAGAAAAACCTGGTGGTTTAGAGGTTCCCGGGTCATTGTTACAACTTAAGGACTTCGGGGGTTGACGATACATATAAAGTTCATCGGGGTTGGAATTAGATTTCTCTATTTTTATGCCCTTTCCCTTATTATTTTCTTTTGCCTTTTTAAATTCAGTTGGGGTAATTTCTATAACATCATTGGAATTCTCGTCGGAATCCGATTCATCGGAGAATTGGTAATCCTCCCAATATTTTGCTTCCTTGGCGGAAACACCATTGACCATAATTAACCTTGGTCGGTTGGTTGAGGATTCTCTTTTACTTAACCGTTTTATTATTTCCCCCACCGGTTCCGATTCTTCTTCCGGTTCCGATTCTTCTTCCGGTTCCGACTCTTCTTCCGGTTCCTCTTCGGGAACTTGTGAATCAGTCCACGAATCATTCCAATTTACATCTATCATTATTATTAGGTGAGTCAATGGGACTTGTTCTAGAGGTAGACATCTATCACATAATATCAAACACGTTAAGAGATTAATATATCACATAATATTCATATGTTAAAAATATATAGTTTCCAACAAAAATGTTAAGCAATCATTTTTAAAGAAAACACGGTCGAAGTCCAGAATCACTAATGCATCCTAACAAACTCGATAAGACACACTAATGCAAATTTTCTGGTTCTCTAAGACCAACGCTCGGATACCAACTGAAATGTCCCGTTCTTATTGATTAAAAACGTTCCATATTAATTGATTTCGTTGCGAGGTTTTGACCTCTATATGAGACGTTTTTCAAAGACTGCATTCATTTTTAAAACAAACCATAACCTTTATTTCATAGATAAAGGTTTTAAAAAGCTTTACGTAGATTATCAAATAATGATAATCTAAAATATCCTGTTTACACACGACCATTACATAATGGTTTACAATACAAATATGTTACAACAAAATAAGTTTCTTGAATGCAGTTTTTACACAATATCATACAAGCATGGACTCCAAATCTCGTCCTTATTTAAGTATGCGACAGCGGAAGCTCTTAATAATCACCTGAGAATAAACATGCTTAAAACGTCAACAAAAATGTTGGTGAGTTATAGGTTTAACCTATATATATCAAATCATAATAATAGACCACAAGATTTCATATTTCAATACACATCCCATACATAGAGATAAAAATCATTCATATGGTGAACACCTGGTAACCGACATTAACAAGATGGATATATAAAAAATATCCCCATCATTCCGGGACACCCTTCGGATATGATATAAATTTCGAAGTACTAAAGCATCCGGTTCTTTGGATGGGGTTTGTTAGGCCCAATAGATCTATCTTTAGGATTCGCGTCAATTAGGGTGTCTGTTCCCTAATTCTTAGATTACCAGACTTAATAAAAAGGGGCATATTCGATTTCGATAATTCAACCATAGAATGTAGTTTCACGTACTTGTGTCTACTTTGTAAATCATTTATAAAACCTGCATGTATTCTCATCCCAAAAATATTAGATTTTAAAAGTGGGACTATAACTCACTTTCACAGATTTTTACTTCGTCGGGAAGTAAGACTTGGCCACTGGTTGATTCACGAACCTATAACAATATATACATATATATCAAAGTATGTTCAAAATATATTTACAACACTTTTAATATATTTTGATGTTTTAAGTTTATTAAGTCAGCTGTCCTCGTTAGTAACCTACAACTAGTTGTCCACAGTTAGATGTACAGAAATAAATCGATAAATATTATCTTGAATCAATCCACGACCCAGTGTATACGTATCTCAGTATTGATCACAACTCAAACTATATATATTTTGGAATCAACCTCAACCCTGTATAGCTAACTCCAACATTCACATATAGAGTGTCTATGGTTGTTCCGAAATATATATAGATGTGTCGACATGATAGGTCGAAACATTGTATACGTGTCTATGGTATCTCAAGATTACATAATATACAATACAAGTTGATTAAGTTATGGTTGGAATAGATTTGTTACCAATTTTCACGTAGCTAAAATGAGAAAAATTATCCAATCTTGTTTTACCCATAACTTCTTCATTTTAAATCCGTTTTGAGTGAATCAAATTGCTATGGTTTCATATTGAACTCTATTTTATGAATCTAAACAGAAAAAGTATAGGTTTATAGTCGGAAAAATAAGTTACAAGTCATTTTTGTAAAGGTAGTCATTTCAGTCGAAAGAACGACGTCTAGATGACCATTTTAGAAAACATACTTCCACTTTGAGTTTAACCATAATTTTTGGATATAGTTTCATGTTCATAATAAAAATCATTTTCTCAGAATAACAACTTTTAAATCAAAGTTTATCATAGTTTTTAATTAACTAACCCAAAACAGCCCGCGGTGTTACTACGACGGCGTAAATCCGGTTTTACGGTGTTTTTCGTGTTTCCAGGTTTTAAATCATTAAGTTAGCATATCATATAGATATAGAACATGTGTTTAGTTGATTTTAAAAGTCAAGTTAGAAGGATTAACTTTTGTTTGCGAACAAGTTTAGAATTAACTAAACTATGTTCTAGTGATTACAAGTTTAAACCTTCGAATAAGATAGCTTTATATGTATGAATCGAATGATGTTATGAACATCATTACTACCTTAAGTTCCTTGGATAAACCTACTGGAAAAGAGAAAAATAGATCTAGCTTCAATGGATCCTTGGATGGCTCGAAGTTCTTGAAGCAGAATCATGACACGAAAACAAGTTCAAGTAAGATCATCACTTGAAATAAGATTGTTATAGTTATAGAAATTGAACCAAAGTTTGAATATGATTATTACCTTGTATTAGAATGATAACCTACTGTAAGAAACAAAGATTTCTTGAGGTTGGATGATCACCTTACAAGATTGGAAGTGAGCTAGCAAACTTGAAAGTATTCTTGATTTTATGAAACTAGAACTTTTGGAATTTATGAAGAACACTTAGAACTTGAAGATAGAACTTGAGAGAGATCAATTAGATGAAGAAAATTGAAGAATGAAAGTGTTTGTAGGTGTTTTTGGTCGTTGGTGTATGGATTAGATATAAAGGATATGTAATTTTGTTTTCATGTAAATAAGTCATGAATGATTACTCATATTTTTGTAATTTTATGAGATATTTCATGCTAGTTGCCAAATGATGGTTCCCACATGTGTTAGGTGACTCACATGGGCTGCTAAGAGCTGATCATTGGAGTGTATATACCAATAGTACATACATCTAAAAGCTGTGTATTGTACGAGTACGAATACGGGTGCATACGAGTAGAATTGTTGATGAAACTAAACGAGGATGTAATTGTAAGCATTTTTGTTAAGTAGAAGTATTTTGATAAGGGTCTTGAAGTCTTTCAAAAGTGTATGAATACATATTAAAACACTACATGTATATACATTTTAACTGAGTCGTTAAGTCATCGTTAGTCGTTACATGTAAATGTTGTTTTGAAACCTTTAGGTTAACGATCTTGTTAAATGTTGTTAACCCAATGTTTATAATATCAAAAGAGATTTTAAATTATTATATTATCGTGATATTATGATGTAAGAATATATCTTAATATGATATATATACATTAAATGTCGTTACAACGATAATCGTTACATATATGTCTCGTTTCAAAATCATTAAGTTAGTAGTCTTGTTTTTACATATGTAGTTCATTGTTAATATACTTAATGATATGTTTACTTATCATAATATCATGTTAACTATATATATAACCATATATATGTCATCATATAGTTTTTACAAGTTTTAACGTTCGTGAATCACCGGTCAACTTGGGTAGTCAATTGTCTATATGAAACATATTTCAATTAATCAAGTCTTAACAAGTTTGATTGCTTAATATGTTGGAAACATTTAATCATGTAAATATCAATCTCAATTAATATATATAAACATGGAAAAGTTCGGGTCACTACAGTTTTGCCGTCCGCTATTTCGACTTCTACCGGACGACTTAATTTAGCTAACGGTTTATTAAGTCTAGGCACAAATTTTGGAGACACAAACGACAAATTTGCACCGCTATCAAATAGAATCCTTGCCGGATTTGAGTTAACCATAAAAGTACCTGAGACAACTTCGTTGGATTGTTTGGCCTCATCATTGGTCAACAAATAGTTGCGACCCCTAACCGTACCCGCCGCCTTCTCTAGATGCTTAACATTATCGTTTCGCAAATCGGGACACTCCTGCTTCTTATGCCCTTCTTTACCTCAATTAAAACAAGTGAGCTTGTTTCCGGAAGATGGTTTCGGACAATCACGAGCCATATGACCCGCTTGCCCACAATTGTAGCACGAAAAAGAAAAACCACCGGAAGCGCCCTTCTTCACGCTATTGACACTTTCGGAAACCTTCTTGTTCTTGTTCTTCTTGTTTGAAAAGTTAGAATGACTAGAACCTTCAAACTTTCTTTTAGAAAAAGTGAAATCACTTCTCCTTGGAATCTCCGGCTCAAAACCCCGAGCCAATTCAAATAACTCTTCAAAAGACTTAGCCGCTCCTCGACTAATCTTACCCTTATACTCATCATTCATGGTACGGTAGAAATCTTTCATTAGCTTGTGATCGTCACCAACATATTCCGGACAAAAACGAGTCTTTGCCAAGAAGGTAGACTTGATAGTAACCAAGTCCATTGAACCTTGTTGCAAATTGTGCAACTCGTCTCGGATTTTCTCAAGATCGGAAGAAGTTCGGTATTCTTTGAAAAATTCCTTCTTAAACTCTTCCCACGTCAAACTCATACATTGCTCCTCACCATATAAGTTGATTTTATCATCCCACTACAACTTAGCTTCTTCCCGCAACATACTAGAACCATACCTCGCCTTCTTCTTGGGAGGACATTCCGCGGTACGGAAAGCTCCCTCGATATCGGAAATCCAACATGTGCTTTTCAACGGATCCCGTACCCCATTAAACATCGGAAGTTGAGCATCCTTGAAATTTTTGTAATGGAAGTCCCGCCTTCCATTCCCACCGTTAGCATCACCCCCTTCACCACGAGGAAGAATGTTTCTAGCTTCTAATGCCTCCTCAATCGCGGCATTCATTCGCTCATTTATCATTTTAGTTACTTGCCCATCAACCGACTCTTGGAAAACCTTTCGAACATCGTCAAGAAAATCCTTTTTTAGCCTTTTAAAGATGGCCTCAACCTTGGCCGTAAGTTCAACGTCCTCACTCGTACTTCCGTCATTGGTGTCGTGTCCATTTATCATCTTCATTCTATAAAACGAAGTAAATTAAGCAACGAAACGAAAGGACTTAACACATATGTATATACATATACACCACACTACCCCATCTTGCTCAACAATCATCGTACATCGCTTGTTTGACATGATTTGAGCCCGTAACAATGGTAGCTAATCATTGTTACGCGAGCACGTCTCATTAACTTGCTAGTACAACGTCTATCTCGCTTGATGATTGTTAAAACAACACAAAACAGTTAGTGCAAGGTTAATTCACATAAACCTAAGCACTAATCAACTCCCGGTCTTACCCGTCTCCTACCAGTCCTGCATAAAGCGCATACACAATTACGTCTAAGTCTAGGCACCTATCTCAAGTCGCCTAAATCCTTTAGACCATGCTCTGATACCACTTGAAACAACCTAGACCAAACCACAATCGTACCCGCGGAAAATTATCACAAAATTTTTTTTTATTTGTTCAGCTAGTGGCGTGGCGCGCCACCTGGCCTGGAGCGGCGCTCCAAAACAGCCTGTCCAACTTTTCCATTTTTGCGAAAAAGATCGTCCGCTTCCCGACATATTTAGACGAAACGCTTTTCACAACATATTAATATATATAAAACTAAGACGTTCCAAACATAAAATAAGTTTTACAAAGTGGGGCCTACATCGACTCGAATTACGAGTTTAATACATAACATGAGTTTCGACCACAAAAAGTTTAAATACCAAACGACACTACGAGTATGGTGTTTGGGGTTAAACTAACCAAGTCTCGGTCAAACTCCAAAAGCTAACACATCCAAAAAGCGTCCCCCAACAACAAAGCGGGATCTCTAATCCAAAATAACGTCCTTACCCTTGTCCACGCCGGAGCCTAAAAAAAGATAAACAACGAGAGGGTAAGCTAACGCTTAGTGAATGCAATAATTATACACATACATATATAATATACCTATTTGCAAACACTTACACACATACCGCAACATGCTAGCAACACAATTAGCTATTATCGGAATTATAAAGCTATTAACCTCCAACAATACAAAACTAGCAAAACCATAGCATATTCATACATAACTCAAACAATATAATACGCTTACGCTACAACACAATAACCATGGTTAACCAATCGTACAAGGGAATGGTGCTCACGAAAATGCCATCGGTGTTCATAACATCTGTTAGTGTACTTAACACCTCGTATCACTAAACCCTAGGGTGGCACCTTAACACCTCGGTACTTCACCCCGAGTGGCATCTTAACACCTCGATGCTTCACTCTTTATTTTTCGGAGTGGCGTCATAACACCTCGACACTTCACTCCTAGGTGGCATCTTAACACCTCGATGCTTCACCCGTCACGTGAAATGTGGCATCTTAGCACCTCGACACTTCACATCTCATGCTACAACAAATAAATACATTATATACCTACGCATATAATTATTCCAGTCACCTTACGCCTTCGGTGAATCAATAACCCAAGCTTGAAACTTCAAGGTAACGCACCTATTACATGTACATATAATCAATCATTCATTCAAGTTGGTCAAACTCACAACACTCACCATTACTAGGTCATTTTGACCCATTTGGACACTTAACCCTAAGATTGGGTCATCTTTCGCCAAAACCCTAACATTAGCCAAGTTAGGTCTTAAAACACCTTTCAACCCAAAGTTTATGCATCATTCACAAACATTAAGCAACTTAGGTCCATTATGACCCATTTGACCATTTTAAAGTCGACATACCCATTTCGGGTCATCCACTAACCCACATAACACCCATTTACTTATATATATGTGTGCTAGTAATTAACTAACCTATTTAAGTTCATAAACATCAATTAACACTTTGAAAACCCTAGGTTAGTCATCTTTGAGTCTCATGACCCAATTCCCCCAAAAAACCCCCAAATCACTAACAAATGGGTTTTAAGTTCATCATTAACCCAAACCCTAACCCTTAACAAAATTAAATAAGGAAATCAAGATTAGAGCATACCACTACAACCAAAACATAGCTAGAGGATAGATGAACCACTTTACTGCTTGCACTTAGACCCGATTCAACCTTATTCTTCCTTATTTTGAGCTCTCTCACTCTAGGAAACTCTCTCTCTATAGAAATTAAATAGATGAGGTTGAAGTAGATGAAAATGGAGTAAATGAGGCTCCACCAACTGGTCTAGAGCCTTAAAGTTGGACCCTATGTGATTTTACCAATTTGCCCTCAAAATATCTAATTTAAAATAAAGATGAGCTGTCACAGCCCAATTGCGCGGTGCGCCACCAGATTCTGCACAATTTAAAAATATACAACGAACCCTACAACTCAAGCATCCTATTTACACATATGTACGATGAAATATTTGGGTCTTACAACTCTCCCCCACTTGAATCGGAGTGCGTCCTCGCGATCCAAGCCGCATGACAAGAGGGAAGATAAACCAACACGAACTCTTCGGGTTCCCATGTAAACTCGGAACCTTTACTATGACACCATTGGACTTTAAAAGTTCTCACTTCTTTATTTCTCAACCTTTTGACTTTCTCATCGAGTATAGCAATCGGCTCCTCAATGTACTCTAACTTATTGTTTAGCTCGATCTCGTCTAATGGCACCCAAGATGAATCATCCGCAAGACACTTACGGAGATGAGAAACATGAAATGTATTATGGATCCCTGCAAGCTCTTCAGGTAATTCCAAACGATACGCAACTTCACCAACACGAGCTAAAACCTTAAATGGCCCAATAAACTGAGGAGCTAACTTTCCCCGTTTTCGAAATCGAATAATACCCTTCCATGGCGAAACCTTAAGCATCACCATGTCACCTTCTTGAAATTCGATCGTTCGCCTACGTTTGTCGGCATACGACTTTTGCCTATCTTGAGCCTTTTTCAAATGCGCTCGAATCATATCAATCTTGCTATTTGTCTCTAAAACCAAATCAGTACTCCCGATTTCTTTTTGACCCACTTCACCCCAACAAATTGGAGTTCGACACCTTCGCCCATAAAGCATCTCATAAGGTGGCATCCCGATACTAGTATGATAACTATTATTGTACGAGAATTCCACCAAAGGTAAGTGCTCGTCTCAACTACCACCAAAATCAATAATACACGTCCGTAACATATCCTCCAAAGTTTGGTTCGTACGTTCAGTTTGACCGTCCGTTTGAGGATGATACGCCGTGCTCAATTTCAATTGTGTACCCATATCTTCGTGAAACTTTTCCCAAAACCGAGATGTAAAACGGGTATCTCGATCCGAAATAATAGATACAGGAACACCGTGTCGAGAGATGACTTCCTTGATGAACAACTTAGCCAAGGTCTCTGACGATATTGCTTCCCGAATAGGAAGAAACAAAGCACTTTTCGTCAATCGATCAACTATAACCCAAATCGAATCAAATTGGGTTCTCGCCGTTTTAGGTAACTTTGTGATGAAATCCATGGTAATGTGCTCCCATTTCCATTTTGGGATTTCTAACGGTTGTAACTTACCGTACGGCTTTTGGTGCTCGGTCTTAACTTGCAAACACGTAACAATTTGTTCAACATATTTTACAACATCACATTTCATGCCCGGCCACCAATAATCCTTTCTCAAATCAAGATACATCTTCGTTGCGGCCGAATGAATGGAATACTTTGACTTATGTGCCTCATCAAGTAGTACCCTTCGGTAATCCCCCATCTTAGGCACCCACACTCTTCCTTGAAAAGACAACAAACCACGCGAACCCATAGTAATGAATTCTGATTGCCCCACAATTCGTTCCGCATACTTGTTGTGAACGTAAGCCTCTATTTGAATCACACCAAGTTTTTCAAGAAAATCGTTAGTAATAATCATACGTAACAATCCCAATCGTAACGTCGGGTGATGACTCTTTTGACTTAACGCGTCCGGACCACATTCGCCTTGCCCGGATGATAAAGTATTTAACAATCATAATCTTTCACCACATCCATCCACCTACGTTGACAATAATTCAAATCTCGTTGATTAAAGAGATGTTTCAAACTCTTATGTACGATGTTTCAAACTCTTATGTTTCACAATCATAATCTTTCACCACAACCGCCGCCAACTCAAGATCATGAGTCGGATATCTCGTTTCGTGTTCCTTTAATTATCGAGAGGCATAAGCGATGACTTTACCTCTTTGCATTAGAACACACCCGAGCCCATTTAACGAAGCATCACAATAAACCGTCATGTCTTCCACTCCTTCCGGCAACACTAACACCGGAGCTTGACACAACTTCTCTTTTAACAATTGAAAAGCAATTTCTTGCTCGTTCCCCCAATTAAATCTCGCGTTCTTCCTCGTCAACTTCGTCAATGAAGAAGCGATCTTAGAAAAGTCTTGGATAAACCGACGATAATAACCGGCCAATCCGAGAAAACTTCGGACCTCCGTAGGCGTAGTCGGTTGTCTCCAACTCTTCACCATCTCTATCTTCCCTGGATCTACTTGAATGCCATCTTTGTTCACAATGTGGCCAAGGAATTGAACCTCCCTTAGCCAAAATTCACATTTGGAGAACTTAGCATACAACTTCTCCTTTCGTAACGTCTTCAATACTTCACGCAAATGACGTTCATGTTCGTTCATACTTTTCGAGTAGACTAGTATGTCGTCAATGAACACAATCACCGACTTGTCCAACATAGGTTGGCACACTCGGTTCATAAGGTCCATGAATGCCGCCGGTGCATTTGTAAGACCAAAAGGCATAACTACGAATTCAAAATGCCCATAACGCGTTCGAAAAGCTGTTTTCTCGATATCTTCCTCACGGACCCACATTTGGTGAGAGCCGGACCGTAGGTCAATCTTTGAGAAATACGTCGCACCTTGGAGTTGGTCAACCAAATCGTCAATCTGAGGCAATGGATAACGATTCTTGATCTTCACTTTATTCAACTCCCTATAGTCGATGCACATACGCATGCTACCATCCTTCTTCTTTACGAATAAAACCGGAGCACCCCATGGCGAAGCACTCGGTCGAATAAAACCCTTTTCAAGTAACTCTTGGGTTTGATTTAACAACTCTTGCATTTCCATCGGCGCTAAACGATAAGGAGTTTTAGCAATGGGAGTAGCTCCTGGAACCAACTCAATGCGAAATTCAACTTGTCTTTCCGCCGGAACACTCAGTAACTCGTCCGGAAAAACGTCTTCGAATTCACTAACCACCGAAATTTCATGAATGGGTGGTGGCTCATCACGAGTATCAACAACATGGGCAAGAAAAGCCATGCCACCACTAACAAGGAAACGACGTGCTCGTGCAAAAGAACATATCGGCACAAGTCTTCTTCGCTTATCGCCATGAATAATTAACTCTCCCCCACTTGGGGTCTTCACACGAATAAATTTTTCATGGCATGCAATATCGGCTCTATTATGATCGAGCCAATCCATACCAACAACGATATCAAAATCACCCAAAGTCATCGGGATGAGATCAATTTTAAAGTTTTCGGTACCAAACACAACATCACAATTTTTACACACATCAACCACTAGCACCGTTTTGCCGTCCGCTATTTCGACTTCTACCGGACAACTTAATTTAGCTAACGGTTTATTAAGTCTAGGCACGAATTTTGGAGACACAAACGACAAATTTGCACTGCTATCAAATAGAATCCTTGCCGGATTTGAGTTAACCATAAAAGTACCTGAGACAACTTCGTTGGATTGTTTGGCCTCATCATTGGTCATCAAATAGTTGCGACCCCTAGCCATACCCGCCGCCTTCTCTAGATGCTTAACATTATCGTTTCGCAAATCGGGACACTCCGGCTTCTTATGCCCTTCTTTACCTCAATTAAAACAAGTGAGCTTGTTTCCGGAAGATGGTTTCGGACAATCACGAGCCATATAACCCGCTTGCCCACAATTGTAGCACGAAAAAGAAAAACCACCAGAAGCGCCCTTCTTCACGCTATTGACACTTTCGGAACCCTTCTTGTTCTTGTTCTTCTTGTTTGAAAAGTTAGAATGACTAGAACCTTCAAACTTTCTTTTAGAAAAAGTGAAATCACTTCTCCTTGGAATCTCCGGCTCAAAACCCCGAGCCAATTCAAATAACTCTTCAAAAGACTTAGCCGCTCCTCGACTAATCTTACCCTTATACTCATCATTCATGGTACGGTAGAAATCTTTCATTAGCTTGTGATCGTCACCAACATATTCCGGACAAAAACGAGTCTTTGCCAAGAAGGTAGACTTGATAGTAACCAAGTCCATTGAACCTTGTTGCAAATTGTGCAACTCGTCCTGGATTTTCTCAAGATCGGAAGAAGTTCGGTATTCTTTGAAAAATTCCTTCTTAAACTCTTCCCACGTCAAACTCATACATTGCTCCTCACCATATAAGTTGATTTTATCATCCCACTACAACTTAGCTTCTTCCCGCAACATACTAGAACCATACCTCGCCTTCTTCTCGGGAGGACATTCCGCGGTACGGAAAGCTCCCTCGATATCGGAAATCCAACATGTGCTTTTCAACGGATCCCGTACCCCATTAAACATCGAAGGTTGAGCATCCTTGAAATTTTTGTAATGGAAGTCCCGCCTTCCATTCCCACCGTTACCATCACCCCCTTTACCACGAGGATGAATGTTTCTAGCTTCTAATGCCTCCTCGATCGCGGCATTCATTCGCTCATTTATCATTTCAGTTACTTGTCCATCAATCGACTCTTGGAAAACCTTTCGAACATCGTCAAGAAAATCCTTTTTTAGCCTTTTAAAGATGGCCTCAACCTTGGCCGTGAGTTCAACGTCCTCACTCGTACTTTCGTCATTGGTGTCGTGTCCATTTCTCATCTTCATTCTATAAAACGAAGTAAATTAAGCAATGAAACGAAAGGACTTAATACATATGTATATACATATACACCACACTACCCCATCTTGCTCAACAATCATCGTACATCGCTTGTTTGACATGATTTGAGCCCGTAACAATGGTAGCTAATCATTGTTACGCGAGCACGTCTCATTAACTTGCTAGTACAATGTCTATCTCGCTTGATGATTGTTAAAACAACACAAAACAGTTAGTGCAAGGTTAATTCACATAAACCTAAGCACTAATCAACTCCCGGTCTGACCCGTCTCCTACAAGTCCCGTATAAAGCGCATACACAATTACGTGTAAGTCTAGGCACCTATCTCAAGTTGCCTAAATCCTTTAGACCATGCTCTGATCCCACTTGAAACAACCCAGACCAAACCACAATCGTACCCGCGGAAAATTATCACAAAATTTTTTTTTATTTGTTCAGCTAGTGGCGTGGCACGCCACCTGGCCTGGAGCGGCGCTCCAAAACGGCCTGTCCAACTTTTCCATTTTTGCGAAAAAGATCGTCCACTTCCCGACATATTTAGACGAAACGCTTTTCACAACATATTAATATATATAAAACTAAGACGTTCCAAACATAAAATAAGTTTTACAAAGTGGGGCCCACATCGACTCGAATTACGAGTTTAATTCATAACATGAGTTTCGACCACAAAAATTTTAAATACCAAACGACACTACGAGCATGGTGTTTGGGGTTAAACTACCCAAGTCTCGGTCAAACTCCAAAAGCTAACACATCCAAAAAGCGTCCCCCAACAACAAAGCGGGATCTCTAATCCAAACTAACGTCCTTACCCTTGTCCACGCCGGAGCCTAAAAAAAGATAAACAATGAGAGGGTAAGCTAACGCTTAGTGAATGCAATAATTATACACATACATATATAATATACCTATTTGCAAACACTTACACACATACCACAACATGCTAGCAACACAATTAGCTATTATCGCAATTATAAAGCTATTAACCTCCAACAATACAAAACTAGCAAAACCATAGCATATTCATACATAACTCAAACAATATAATACGCTTACGCTACAACACAATAACCATGGTTAACCAATCGTACAAGGGAATGGCGCTCACGAAAATGCCATCGGTGTTCATAACATCCGTTAGTATACTTAACACCTCGTATCACTAAACCCTAGGGTGGCACCTTAACACCTCGGTACTTCACCCCGAGTGGCATCTTAACACCTCGATGCTTCACTATTTATTTTTCGGAGTGGCGTCTTAACACCTCAACACTTCACTCCTAGGTGGCATCTTAACACCTCGATGCTTCACCCGTTACGTGGAATGTGGCGTCTTAGCACCTCGACACTTCACATCTCACGCTACAACAAATAAATACATTATATACCTACGCATATAATTATTCCACTCACCTTACGCCTTCGGTGAATCAATAACCCAAGTTTGAAACTTCAAGGTAACGCACCTATTACATGTACATATAATCAATCATTCATTCAAGTTGGTCAAACTCACAACACTCACCATTACTAGGTCATTTTGACCCATTTGGACACTTAACCCTAAGATTGGGTCATCTTTCGCCAAAACCCTAACATTAGCCAAGTTATGTCTTAAAACACCTTTCAACCCAAATTTTATGCATCATTTACAAACATTAACCAACTTAGGTCCATTATGACCCATTTGACCATTTTAAAGTCGACATACCCATTTCGGGTCATCCACTAACCCACATAACACCCATTTACTTATAAATATGTGTACTAGTAATTAACTAACCTATTTAAGTTCATAAACATCAATTAACACTTTGAAAACCCTAGGTTAGTCATCTTTGAGTCTCATGACCCAATTCCCCCCAAAACCCCCAAATCACTAACAAATGGGTTTTAAGTTCATCATTAACCCAAACCCTAACCCTAACCCTAACCCTTAACAAAATTAAATAAGGAAATCAAGATTAGAGCATATCACTACAATCAAAACGTAGCTAGAGGATAGATGAACTACTTTAATGCTTGCACTTAGACCTGATTCAACCTTCTTCTTCCTTATTTTGAGCTCTCTCACTCTAGGAAACTCTCTCTCTCTAGAAATTAAATGGATAAGGTTGAAGTAGATGAAATGGAGTAAATGAGGCTCCACCAACTGGTCTAGAGCCTTAAAGTCGGACCCCATGTGATTTTACCAATTTGCCCTCAAAATATCTAATTTAAAAGAAAGATGAGCTGTCACAGCCCAGTTGCGCGGGGCGTCAAAGGGCTGCGTGGCGTGCAAAAATGCCCAGACCAGATTCTGCACATATTAAAAATATACAACGAACCCCACAACTCAAGCATCCTATTTACACATATGTACGATGAAATATTTGGGTCTTACACCCGAAAACTCCGAAACACATACGCCAATTTGGGTATTACAGGAGATTCATCCAAGATTTTTCTAAAATAGCAAAACCCTTGACTGCATTAACACATAAAGGGAGGAAATTTGAATGGAAGGATGAACACGAAAAAGCGTTTCAATTGTTGAAGAAAAAGTTAACTACAGCACCTATATTGTTATTACCTGAAGGGAATGATAATTTTGTGATATATTGTGACGCCTCAAAGCAAGGTCTCGGTTGTGTATTAATACAACGAACGAAAGTAATTGCTTATGTGTCTAGACAATTGAAGATTCACGAGCAGAATTATACGATGCATGATTTGGAATTAGGCGCGGTTGTTTTTGCATTAAATACTTGGAGGCACTACTTATATGGGGTCAAAAGTATTATATATACCGACCACAAAAGTCTTCAACATATATTTAATCAGAAACAACTGAACATGAGGCAGCGCAGATGGATTGAATTGTTGAATGATTACGACTTTGAGATTCGTTAGCACCCAGGGAAGGCAAATGTGGTAGCTGACGCCTTGAGCAGAAAGGACAGAGAACCCATTCATGTAAAATCTATGAATATAATGATTCACACTAACCTTACTACTCAAATAAAGGAGGCGCAACAAGGAGTTTTAAAAGAGAGAAACTTAAAGGATGAAATACCCAAAGGATCGGAGAAGCAACTTAATATTCGAGAAGACGGAACCCGGTATAGGGATGAAAGAATTTGGGTACCAAAATTTGGAGATATGGGAGAAATGGTACTTAGAGAAGCTCATAAAACCAGATACTCAATACATCCTGGAACGGATAAGATGTACAAGGATCTCAAGAAACATTTTTGGTGGCCAGGTATGAAAGCCGATGTTGCTAAATACGTAGGGGAATGTTTGACGTGTTCTAAGGTCAAAGCAGAGCATCAGAAACCATCAGGTCTACTTCAATAACCCGAAATCCTGGACTGGAAATGGGAAAACATTACCATGGATTTTATCACTAAATTGCTAAGGACTGCAAGTGGTTTTGATACTATTTGGGTAATAGTTGATCATCTCACCAAATCAGCACACGTCCTGCCAATAAGAGAAGATGACAAGATGGAGAATTTAGCACGACTGTATTTAAAGGAAATCGTCTCCAGACATGGAATATCAATCTCTATTATCTCTGATAGGGATGGCAGATTTATTTCAAGATTCTGGCAGACATTACAGCAAGCATTAGAAACTCGTCTAGACATGAGTACTGCCTATCATCCACAAACTGATGGGCAGAGCGAAAGGACGATACAAATGCTTGAAGACATGCTACGAGCATGTGTTATCGATTTCGTAAACAGTTGGGATCGACATCTACCGTTAGCAGAATTTTCCTACAACAACAGCTACCATTCAAGCATTGAGATGGCGCCGTTTGAAGCACTTTATGGTAGAAAGTGCAGGTCTCCGATTTGTTGGAGTGAAGTTGGGGATAGACAGATTACGGGTCCGGAGATAATACAAGAAACTACCGAGAAGATCATCCAAATTCAACAACGGTTGAAAACCGCCCAAAGTCGACAAAAGAGCTACGCCGACATTAAAAGAAAAGATATAGAATTTGAAATTGGAGAGATGGTCATGCTTAAGGTTGCAACTTGGAAAGGCGTTGTTCGATTTGGTAAACGAGGGAAATTAAATCCAAGGTATATAGGACCATTCAAGATTATTGATCGTGTCGGACCAGTAGCTTACCGACTTGAAATACCACAACAACTTGCGGCTGTACATAACACTTTCCACGTCTCAAATTTGAAGAAGTGTTTTTCTAAAGAAGATCTCACTCTTCCGTTAGACTAAATCCAAATCAACGAAAAACTTCAATTCGTCAAAGAACCCGTCGAAATAATGGATCGTGAGGTTAAAAGACTTAAGCAAAATAAGATACCAATTGTTAAAGTTCGATGGAATGCTCGTAGAGGACCCGAGTTCACCTGGGAATGAGAAGATTAGATGAAGAAAAAATACCCGCACTTATTTCCAGAAGATACGTCAACACCTCCAACTACTTAAAATTTCGGGACGAAATTTATTTAACGGGTAGGTACTGTAGTGACCCGAACTTTTCCATGTTTATATATATTAAATGAAATTGTTATTTACATGATTAAGTGTTTCCAACATGTTAAGCAATCAAACTTGTTAAGACTTGATTAATTGAAATAGGTTTCATATACACAATTGACCACCCAAGTTGACCGGTGATTTACGAACGTTAAAAACTTGTAAAAACTATATGATGACATATACATGATTTTATATATAGTTAACATGATATTATGATAAGTAAGTATCTCATTAGGTATTTTAATAATGAGTTATATACATAAAATTGAGTTTATTGAATTAAGAAACTCGAAACGATATATATAACGATTATCACTATAACAACATCTTGCTAAATACATATGAATCATATTAAGATATTGATACACTATGTTTAATCATGATAAATGATAAGTAAACATGTCATTAAGTGTATTAACAATGAACTACATATGTAAAAACAAGATTACTAACTTAATGATTTCGAAACGAGACATATATGTAACGATTATCGTTGTAACAACATTTAACTGTATATATATCATACTAAGAAATATTAATATATCATAATATCATGATAATGTAATAATTTAATATCTCATTAGATATAATAAACATTGGGTTAACAACATTTAACATGATCGTTAACTTAAAGGTTTCAAATCAACATTTACATGTAACGACTAACGATGACTTAACGACTTAGTTAAAATGTATATACATGTAGTGTTTTAATATGTATTCATACACTTTTGAAAGACTTCAAGACACTTATCAAAATACTTCTACTTAACAAAAATTCTTACAATTACATCCTCGTTCAGTTTCATCGACAATTCTACTCGTATGCACCCGTATTCGTACTCGTACAATACACAGCTTTTAGATGTATGTACTATTGGTATATACACTCCATTGATTAGCTCTTAGCAGCCCATGTGAGTCACCTAACACATGTGGGAACCATCATTTGGCAACTAGCATGAAATATCTCATAAAGTTATAAAAATATTAGTAATCATTCATGACTTATTTACATGTAAACAAAATTACACATCCTTTATATCTAATCCATATACCAATGACCAAAAACACCTACAAACACTTTCATTCTTCAATTTTCTTCATCTAATTGATCTTTCTCAAGTTCGATCTTCAAGTTCTAAGTGTTCTTCATAAATTCTATAAGTTCTAGTTTCATAAAATCAAGAATACTTCCAAGTTTGCTAGCTTACTTCCAATCTTGTAAAGTGATCATCCAACCTCAAGAAATCTTTCTAATTTATAGTAAGATATCTTTTTAATACAAGGTAATACTCATATTCAAACTTTGATTCAATTTCTATAACTATAACAATCTTATTTCGAGTAGAAATCTTACTTGAACTTGTTTTCGTGTCATGATTCTGCTTCAAGAACTTTCAAGCCATCCAAGGATCCTTTGAAGCTAGATCTATTTTTCTCATTTCCAGTAGGTTTATCTATAAAACCTGAGGTAGTAATAATGTTCATAACATCATTCGATTCATATATATAAAACTACCTTATTCAAAGGTTTAAACTTGAAATCACTAGAACATAGTTTAGTTAATTCTAAACTTGTTCGCAAACAAAAGTTAATCCTTCTAACTTGACTTTTAAAATCAAATAAACACATGTTATATATCTATATGATATGCTAACTTAATGATTTAAAACCTGAAAACACGAAAAACACCGTAAAACCGGACATACGCCGTCGTAGTAACACCGCGGGCTGTTTTGGGTTTGATAATTAAAAACTATGATAAAATTTGATTTAAAAGTTGTTCTTCTAGGAAAATGATTTTTCTTATGAACATGAAACTATATCTAAAAATCATGGTTAAACACAAAGTGGAAGTATGTTTTTCAAAATGGTCATCAAGACGTAGTTCTTTCGACTGAAATGACTACCTATTACAAAAATGACTTGTAATTTATATTTTTGACTATAAACCTATACTTTTTATGTTTAGATTCATAAAATATAGTTCAATATGAAACCATAACAATTTGATTCACTCAAAACGGATTTAAAACGAAGAAGTTATGGGTAAAACAAGATTGGATATTTTTTGATTGTTGTAGCTACGGGAAATATTGTAACAATGCTATACAAATCATATCCTAGCTAAATTATATTGTATTATACATGTATTCTAATATATTATGTAATCTTGGGATACCATAGACACGTATGCAAATGTTTTGACATATCATATCGACCCATCTATATATATTATTTGGAACAACCATAGACACTCTATATGCAGTAATGTTGGAGTTAGCTATACAGGGTTGAGGTTGATTCCAAAAATATATATACTTTGAGTTGTGATCTAGCCTGAGACGTGTATACACTGGGTGGTGGATTGATTCAAGATAATATATATCAATTTATTTCTGTACATTTAACTATGGACAACTAGTTGTAGGTTACTAACGAGAACAGCTGACTTAATAAACTTAAAACAACAAAATGTATTAAAAGTGTTGTAAATATATTTTGAACATACTTTGATATATATGTACATATTTGTTATAGGTTCGTGAATCGACCAGTGGACAAGTCTTACTTCCCGACGAAGTAAAAATCTGTGAAAGTGAGTTATAATCCCACTTTTAAAATCTAATATTTTGGGATGAGAATACTTGCAGTTTTATAAATGTTTTACGAAATAGACACAAGTAAATGAAACTACATTATATGGGTGAATGATCGAAGCCGAATATGCCCCTTTTGCTTGGTAACCTAAGAATTAGTAAACCGATCTACTAATTAACGCGGATCCTAAAGATAGATCTATTGGGCCTAACGAACCCCATCCAAAGTACCGGATGCTTTAGTACTTCGAATTCATTTTTATCATGTCCGAAGGATTTCCCGGAATGATAGGGGATATTCTTATATGCATCTTGTTAATGTTGGTCACCAGGTGTTTACCATATGAATGATTTTTATCTCTATGTATGGGATGTATATTGAAATATGAAATCTTGTGATCTATTATTATGATTTGATAATATATAGGTTAAACCTATAACTCACCAACATTTTTGTTGACGTTTTAAGCATGTTTATTCTCAGGTGATTATTAAGAGCTTTCACTGTTGCATACTAAAATAAGGACAAGATTTAGAGTCCATGCTTGTATAATATTATGTAAAAACTGCATTCAAGAAACTTATTTTTGATGTAATATATTCTTATTGTAAACCATTATGTAATGGTCGTGTGTAAATGGTATATTTTAGATTATCATTATTTGATAATCTACGTAATGCTTTTTAATCCTTTATAGATAAAATAAAGGTTATGGTTGTTTTAAAAATGAATGCAGTCTTTGAAAAACGTCTCATATAGAGGTCAAAACCTCGTGAGGAAATCAATTAATATGGAACGTTTATAATCAATATGAACGGGACATTTCAGGGATCACCCTAGGCCTTAAGTAGCGTTGACGTTCGAGTAATCACACGTTATCGTGAATGACTATTGTAATCGTGTGTCACACTATAAGTAGTATATTTTAAGTGATAGTAGTAGTATGAGTGTATAAGTGTCAAGTAGTAGTATAAGTAGTAGTTTATAGTATAAATAGTATTAGGGTTAAGTAGTAGCATTAATTAATTAGGTTTAATTAATTAAAGTAGTATTTAATGATTAGGGTTTATGTGATAAATGTTTAATAGTATTATTAGGTTTAGAGTTTAGTGAAGTAATGATTAGGTAATGATTAGAGTTTCATTTAATGTATTAGGGTTTAGGTAATATTAGGATTTTATTAAATTAGGGTTAGATAAATTAGGGTTTAAGTATTAAATATATATATATATAGTTTATATATATATATATATATATATATATATATATATATATATATATATATATATATATATATATATATGTAGTCGTATATATGTGTGTATATATATATACACACATATATATACACGACTACATATATATATAAACAAATACTATATATATATATATATATATATATATATATATATATATATATATATATATATATAATTTTATATATATATATATATGTAGTCGTGTATATATATGTGTGTGTGTGTATATATATATATATATATATATATATATATATATATATATATATATATATATATATATATATATATATATATATATATATATATTATTAGTAAATACATATATATGTAATGTGTATCTACTTTCCAAATATAACTACCCTAACACAATATTAGTGAATCCTTAAGGTTTTTAAGATCTAAACAAAACTTTTTTTTATATATATGTATGTAAGCCGTATGTATGTATATGTGTATGTATTTTTTTTTTTACATAAACAATATAGATGTTAAGATCATGCATGAATGTAATTTTGAAAACATGAATTGAAAGTAAGATTTAAAAGTTTTGGATCTAGGGTTTTTACCTTGATGAACAATGATGAAGATTAACAAGAAAAGAGGATGATGACTTGAAGATGAAGATCAAAACCCTTGAATAACGAAGAACACCTTGAAGATCTATGAAGAACACGAAGAACGAGCTTGAAGATCACTTGAAAAACCCTTGAAGATGATGATGATGAATTCGATGGTGGTGGTGGTGATTTTCGGTTTTTGGTCGAAAATTAAGAGAGGGAGAGAGAGATTTGAGAGAGAATTGAGAGAATGATTTGGTACAAGAAAATAGTTTAGCCTAGGTCTCTATTTATAGGAGTGATTAAAGAATTCTAGAATTAGGGTTTAATTAGGAATTACTTTGGGAACAAGTTAGGTTGAATGAGGAGGTGATGGGGGGTTGCTTGGGCCGAAATTTAGAGGGGCAAAAGGGTAATTTTCCCTTCAAATTTTTGGCTAGGGTTAGGAGAATTAGGGTTTGGAACTTTTTTCACTTTAGTCCTTGTACTTTAGATTAGCTTAAATGGTTCCTTAATTACATAAGTTTAATTATTTAAGTGTACAAGGTTTAAGGTTATTTATTTTGTTCACAAAAATTAATAAGCTCATTATTTTTATCTTTTATTAACTTGTCGTTTATTACACAAAGTTAATTATTATGTTTTATAATTCTTAACGCTTAACAATTATCGATTAAAGTTAAATCATTAAGTTTACCTATATTGTTGGGCATTTAATATTGGAAAAATATAGAATGGAAAAATGAGGGTCGTTATAGTACCTCCCCGTTATTAGAAACTTCGTCCCGAAGTTTTAGGTAGATTCCTCGTTTGCATCAGCAGTTGGGAAGAGATGGGGATATTTCTGTATCATGTGGTCTTTGCGTTCCCAATTATATTCGGGGCCTCTACGTGAATTCCAACAGACTTTGACGATATGTATGTTGCTTTTACGCGTTTGTTTGACCTCTCCTTCCATGATTTCTATAGGTTCTTCAACGAAGTGCATTTGCTCATCAATGTGGATATAATCCAAAGGAATAACAAGTGTGTCATCAGCAAGACACCTTTTAAGATTCGAGACATGAAACACATTATGTACTTGGCTAAGTTCAGTTGGTAGTTCTAATCGGTACGCCACGGGACCGACTCTTTGAGTGACTGTGAAAGGTCCAACATATCGTGGACTGAGTTTGCTTCGTTTACCAAAACGGACGACACCTTTCCAAGGGGATACATTCAACATGACTTTATCTCCAACTTGGTATTCTATGTCCTTTCGTTTTCTATCGGCATAGCTCTTTGTTCGGCTACGGATAGTTTCTAATCGTTGCTTGATCTGAACGATCTTTTCGGTAGTTTCATGGATAATTTCAGGACCAGTTAAATGTCTGTCCTCGAGTTCGTCCCAACACAAAGGGGATCTACACTTTCGGCCATATAAAGCTTCAAAAGATGCAGCTTTAATGCTGGAGTGATAACTATTGTTGTAAGAAAATTCAACTAAAGGTAGATGTCTATCCCATCCTTTGCCGAAATTGATTACACAAGCACGTAGCATATCTTCCAAGGTTTGAATAGTTCGTTCACTTTGACCATCAGTTTGCGGATGATAGGCTGTAATCATGTCGAGTTGAGTTCCGAGAGCAGATTGTAAAGTTTTCCAGAATCTAGAAACGAATCGACCGTCGCGATCAGAAATAATCGAGATAGGAACTCCATGACGTGAGATAATTTCTTTAATATAAAGCTGTGATAATTTCTCCATCTTGTCGGTTTCCTTGATCGGTATGAAATGTGCAGATTTAGTAAGACGATCAACTACGACCCAAATAGTATCATTACCGTTCGAAGTCTTAGGTAACTTAGTAACGAAGTCCATAGTGATGCATTCCCACTTCCACTGCGGAATGTCGGGTTGTGTCAACAGACCAGAAGGCTTTTGATGTTCAGCCTTGACTTTCAAACAAGTGAGACACTTACTAACATAGGTAGCAATGTCGGCTTTCATGTTAGGCCACCAGTAGAATTCCTTCACATTGTGATACATCTTACTGGAACTGGGATGAATAGAGTACCTAGTATTATGTGCTTCATCCAAGACTAGTTCACGGAGATTACCGAAACGAGGGACCCAAATTCTGTTGCCAAAGTACCGTGTACCATTAGGTTTCACTTGGAGTTGGTTCTCGAAACCGATAGGTCCTTCACCTTCAATAAGTGTTGGTTTGATAGCTTCAAGTTGAGCTTCACAGATTCTTGATATGAGATTCGATTTGATTTTCAGGTTTAAGGTACGAACACGTTTAACATCATCTTTTCGACTAAGGGCATCGGCAACCACATTCGCCTTACCGGGATGATACTTCAGCTCACAGTGCTAATCGTTCAATAACTCGAGCCATCGGCTTTGCCTCATATTCAGCTGTTTTTGATCAAAGATGTGTCGAAGACTTTTATGATCAGTGTACACCGTAAACTTAGTACCATATAGATAATGTCTCCATATCTTTAATGCAAATACCATGGCACCTAACTCAAGGTCGTGTGTGGCATAGTTCTCCTCATGTTTCTTCAACTGTCTAAATGCATAGGCAATAACCTTTTCACGTTGCATTAAAACACAACCAAAGCCTTTCTTTGAGGCATCACAGTAAATAACAAAGTCGTCAGTACCTTCAGGTAAAGAGAGAATCGGGGATGTGATCAATTTCTCCTTCAGAATCTTGAAAGCAGATTCATGTTCTTCGGACCACTCAAACTTCTTCCCTTTGTGAGTTAACTTCGTAAGGGGTTTAGCAAGAAGAGAAAAATATTTTATGAACCTTCGATAATAACCGACAAGTCCCAAAAATTGACGAATATGCTTCGTAGTCTTTGGTATCTCCCAGTTCTGAATAGCGGTAATCTTAGCTGGATCGACATGTATTTCGTTACTATCAACAACATGTCCAAGAAATTGTACGGTTTTGAGCCAAAACTCGCACTTTGAAAACTTAGCGTAGAGTTTTTCCTTTCGTAAGAGTTCAAGAATCATACGCAAATGCTGCTCATGTTCTTTCTCACTCTTGGAGTAGATCAAGATGTCATCAATGAACGCAATGACAATTTTGTCAAGATACGGCTTGCAGACATGATTCATAAGATCCATGAATATGGAATGAGCGTTAGTTAAGCCAAAAGGCATAACACAAAATTCATAATGCCCATAACGAGTGCGAAAAGCAGTCTTAGGAATGTCGGATTCCTTGACTTTAAGTTGGTGATAACCGGACCTCAAATCAATCTTTGAATAAACACTTGACCCTTGAAGTTGGTCGAATAGATCATCAATACGTGGTAACGGATAACGGTTCTTGATAGTAAGCTTATTGAGTTAGCGGTAATCAATGCACATCCTCAATGTACCGTCCTTCTTCTTAACAAATAGAATAGGAGCTCCCCATGGGAACGAGTTTGGACGAATGAAACCTTTATCCAATAGTTCTTGGAGTTGGTTAGAAAGTTCCTTCTTTTCGGAAGGTTCTAATCGGTATGGTGCTTTAGCAACAAGAGCAGCACCAGGAGACAAATTAATTTGAATTTCAACTTTTCGAGGAGGTGGAAGACCAGGAAGATCTTCGAGAAACACATCGGGAAAGTCTTTAACCACTGGTACATCTTCATAACACTTCTCTTTCGATTCGATCATCTTAACGTGGGCTAGAATAGCTGGATAACCTTTCATAAGATATTTGCGGGTTTTAATACAGGAGATAATGTTGAGATTAGAACCACTCTTGTCGCCTTGAATGACTAGAGTCTCTCCATTTCCCAACGGAATGTTAACGGTTTTATCAAAACACAAGATTGCATCATGTAATGGATGTAACCAATCCATTCCAACTACGACATCAAAACTTCTTAGCTCGACCGGCAAACGGTCTATCTTAAATTCTTTTTTGGCTAAGATTAGGTTGCAGTTTTTATAGATTTTATCGACTTTCATGATCTTTCCATTGGCTACTTCTACTAATCGTTTAGATTCTAAGGGTTGAGGCTTTTAAGTAAATAGGGTACAAAATTCACTAGACACGTAACCTTTGTCGGCACCCGTATCAAATAAAATAGTTGTGTAACAATTATTGACAAGATACGTACCCGTGATGACCTCATCTTCATCTCGAGCTTCAGTAGCAGTAAGAACAAATGCACGACCCTTTGCAGCAGTAGTATTGGCTCCAGTAGCGAGATTATCTTTCTTCTTAGGACAATTTGGACTAAAGTGTCCCTTTTCTCCACAAGTGTAACAAGTAGGAGGAGCTTTGGCAGGAACAATAGCTTTATCCTTTGGAGGAGTCTTACACTTCTTAGCAACGTATCCCACTTTCTTACACAATGAACAAGTAGCAGTACACCGCCCCGGGTGATGCCTTTCACAACGAATACAAAAAGGATAAGTACCCTTATAATTCGTCCTTGTACTGTCCGCAGGCTTTTTACTAACATTTTGAGTCGAACCTTGAGACGGCTCAAACTTCCTTTTACCTTCATTACTCTTAGTATCAACCTGCTTATTACCCGACGCTTTTCTTCTCTTGGCCAACATCGGATTTTGTGCCATGAGAATCACAGCATCAAGAGTAACCTTCTCTGCAGCAATAACATTCCCCTAAACATCCTCGGGGAGACCTTCAATATACCTTTCAATTCTTCTAGCTTCGATAGGAAACATCTCGGGGCACAAAGTAGAAAGCTCAAGAAAACGGTTGGTATAGCTTTCAATATCGGTACCCTTCACCTTGAGTTCCCAGAACTCGGCTTCAAGTTTTTGAACTTGACTCCTAGGACAGAATTTATTAACCATCATGCCTTTGAGTTCGTCCCATGCGATTACATTAGCATTGTCAATTCCCACGGACTTAGCATGAGCAGTCCACCAAGTCAAAGCATCGCCAGCTAATGAGCTAGTGGCATATTTGACCCGATCGTTATCCCCGCAGTTGCAAATGCGGAAGATGGACTCTAGCTTCTCGAACCATCGAACTAGTTCGACAGCCTCTTCATTTCCCTTGAAAGCGGGAGGATGGCAGTTTGTAAAGTCCTTGTAAGAACAAGGTTTCGGTTGAGGATTAACATTATTAGCTTGAGTGTTGTCTTGGGCGGAAGCAAGCAACTGTTGGAATTGTTCAGTGGTCAATACGATGTTGTTAACAGTAGGTGCAGCTGGTCGAACAATGATGTCACTACATAGAAGTGAATATAAGTGTGGTAAGGTGACAAGTTATAAGTTTGGGCAATTATAAGTATGAATAAAATAAAGCATTGATATCACATGATATTAATAGAACACTTTATATTATTGGAGCGAGGCATTAAATAAGCCTTTTTAATACACGATTCTGAAATAGAAATAGTTTAAGGCATAGCCTTTACATAGACAAGGATTTGGAAAAATAATCTAGGAAATATTAAGATTGAAGTAATCATCATATTTCTTCTTCTCGTCCTCAACCTTCTTCATAAACTCATCAACTTTCTCGTTCCACGCCTTTTACTTCTCATAGAGATACTCGAGGTTATCATAGAGGTTAGTAACACGGCTGTTGACTGCGTTGTTATCGTACCCCTTTAGAGCAAGCTGCTTATTGACTCGATTTCTTTCCATATCCAACCAGAAATCAACATTCTTCTTGAGATGAGCAAGTGATTGCTTTCCCCAACGGGTGTTACGTTCTTCCTCATACTTCACCAACTTTATCTCTTTCTTTAACTCCGCATTTTCCTCCACAAGTTTCTTGATCACTAGTTCCTTTTCATCCATTCGAGCCTCGATCCTTGTAACATGGCGAAGCAAACCATCGAAGTTCTTCTCAGTAGTCATTCGCAGATTCATGATGGCGTCATGGTTATCATAAGAAGGAGATCGAGCTCTTTTCTTAGACGGGCCATCTTCTTTAAAATCTGCAGGGCGTTTCCCCTTGTCTTCAATTCTTGGGGTTGGGTAGTAGTCGGGAGACTTAGGTAAAGTATTCGAACTATAGTTTGGTGAGGGAGGACCACTAAGACCATAAGGTGGGCTTTGGACTCGTCTCGAAGTTGAAGAGTGCCCAACACCTACTTCGGTGGTAGGGTTGAAGCGAGCCATTTCTTCAGAAGATTTGAAGAGAGTCATTTTATTTGGTTGATTAACGCTTGAGCTTGACATCCTAACATTAGGAAAGAGACTTTGATTAGAATCTTTAAGTCAAGTTTAGTAAAGCATAAGTGTTAAGATTATAATTCAATCCTAAGTGCTTTAAAGTCTAAGGCAGGAAAGGTTATAGTTTCCTAGATTGCTAAGGCACCCTAGCTAGCAAATAAGGCACACATAAAGATGCAATCCTGGTTCTCTATAACAGCCTGGTTATGCTCTGATACCAATCTATCACACCCCCAATTAGGGCCTGGGTGAATGTGACATTAATATTAAATAAACCAACATATTATAATATACGAGAACAATACTAAATGATAAGAACAAACTTTATTGAGTACGCAGCGGAAAATGAATGTCTTTACAATAATGGAAATTACAATAAAGTAATTGTTTTAAATGCAAGAATAATAAATGCGATATCTCTTGATCCTAAGTCCAAGAAGCATCACATAAGCAGTAAGTAAATAAGCTTGATCAATCGGCACCTGAGACAAACATGCTAAAGTGTCAACCAAAAAGGTTGAGTGAAGTTCATAGGTTTAAAAAATAAGTTTGACCGTTGTTTTAGACCACAAGATTTTTGTTTATAAAGTTGATATCGCAGATCAAAAAATTATGCCAATGCGTGATATTTAGACTAAACGTTCAAGTTTGCCCCAAAGACAAGTTGTAGTTTATACTTGTCGGTTTAATTTCATTATTAAGTAATACAATGACTTGGTCAAATGTATCGGGGACGTTACTCCTGATAGGCCTACCCCCAATAATTAAGCATGCATTCAACGAGCAATTAAAAATATCACTGTAGGGACTTAGTCGGACATAGCCGGGTATAGCATAGTTTTAACAGTTGGCACTTGTGTCTAAATTGTAAATAGTAAAGGTAGCATGTGTCTCACCCCAATAAAAGTAAATAAGTTTGCTAGCTATAAAGAGTGGGGCTATGAATTCACCTTAGTAAGTTAAGAGAGATCGTTATTCCTCGGAATAGAAAGTTTGGATGAATGAGCAGAAAGTCAACCTAAGGACATTTAAGAGTAGTTAAGTGTTTTGCCCAAATCTAGGTTTAAGTATGCAAGTTTTTTAAGTATAGTTTGTTTTACTAAGTTCCATTCCTAGTAAGTTTCTACTTTTAGCAAGTTTCCATTTTTAGTAATTTCCACTTTTAGTAAGTTAGTGTCGAACACTAGTGAGTCGTCTTTAATAAGTCTAACACCTATTAAGTGTGAAGATAACTAAGTGTATGATTACTATAGTCAGGTTTGACATTGTGCATCATACCCAAACATCTATTCCACCGCCGAGTCACCAGAATGACCAATTGTTACCGGTTGGCCCAGGATTCCTTAACCAAAATCTAAGTTTGGCATTCGTAATCCACAAGCGTCCCATAGTGGTACCAAGGATCACCCTAAGCCTTAAGCAGCGTTGACGTTTGAGTAATCACACGTTATCGTGAATGACTATTGTAATCGTGTGTCATACTATAAGTAGTATATTTTAAGTGATAGTAGTAGTATGAGTGTATAAGTGTTAAGTAGTAGTATAAGTAGTAGTTTGTAGTATAAATAGTATTAGGGTTAAGTAGTAGCATTAATTAATTAGGTTTAATTAATTAAAGTGGTATTTAATGATTAGGGTTTATGTGATAAATGTTTAATAGTATTATTAGGTTTAGGGTTTAGTGAAGTAATGATTAGGGTTTCATTTAATGTATTAGGGTTTAGGTAATATTAGGGTTTTATTAAATTATGGTTAGATTAATTAGGGTTTAAGTATTATATATATATATATATATATATATATATATATATATATATATATATATATATATATCGTGTATATGTATATATATAGTATTTTATATATATATATGTAGTCGTGTATATATATATATATATATATATATATATATATATATATATTAGTAAATACATATATGTGTAATGTTTATCTACTTTCCAAATATAACTACCGTAACACAATCTTAGTGAATACTTAAGGTTTTTTAAGATCTAAACAAAACTTTTTTTTATATATATGTATGTAAGCCGTATGTATGTATATGTATATGTATATATATTTTTTTACATAAACAATATAGATGTTAAGATCATGCATGAATGTAATTATGAAAACATGAATTGAAAGTAAGATTTAAAAGTTTGGATCTAGGGTTTTTACCTTGATGAACAATGATGAAGATTAACAAGAAAAGAGGATGATGACTTGAAGATGAAGATCAAAACCCTTGAATAACGAAGAACACCTTGAAGATCTATGAAGAACACGAAGAACGAGCTTGAAGATCACTTGAAAAACCCTTGAAGATGTGATGATGAATTCGATGGTGGTGGTGGTGATTTTCGGTTTTTGGCCGAAAATTAGGAGAGGGAGAGAGAGATTAGAGAGAGAATTGAGAGAATGATTTGGTACAAGAAAATGGTTTAGCCTATGTCTCTATTTATAGGAGTGATTAGAGAATTCTAGAATTTGGGTTTAATTAGGAATTACTTTGGGAACAAGTTTGGTTAAATGAGGAGGTGATGGAGGGTTGCTTGGGCCGAAATTTAGAGGGGCAAAAGGGTAATTTTCCCTTTAAATTTTCGGCTAGGGTTAGGAGAATTAGGGTTTGGAACTTTTTTCACTTTAGTCCTTGTACTTTAGATTAGCTTAAATGGTTCCTTAATTATCCAAGTTTAATTATTTAAGTGTACAAGGTTTAAGGTTATTTATTTTGTTCACAAAAATTAATAAGCTCATTATTTTTATCTTTTATTAACTTGTCGTTTATTACACAAAGTTAATTATTATGTTTTATAATTCTTAACGCTTAACAATTATCGATTAAAGTTAAATCATTAAGTTTAATTATATTGTTGGGCATTTAATATTGGAAAAATATAGAATGGAAAAATGAGGGTCGTTATATCTATAAGATAAAATACAAACCTGATGATGATGTAGAAAGATTAAAGGCAAGGTTGGTTGTAAGAGGTTTCAATCAAAAGGAAGGCATTGATTACAAACATACTTTTTCACCTATAGCAAAGGCAGCTACAATTAGGGATCATAATTTCAATTGCAACAGCAAAAGAGTGGCCGCTGCATCAACTTAATGTCAACAATACATACTTACATGGTTATGTAGATGAGGAAATCTATATGAAGCCACCTGAAGGGTACAAAAAGGCTTTGCCAGGACAAGCCTGCAAATTAAAAAAGTCACTTTATGAGTTAAAACAAGCATCAAGGTAGTGGAATTATGAATTAACAAAGTTTTTAGTGCTACTGGGCTTTACACAATACAAACATGACTATTCCTTATTTGTTAAGAACAATAATGGAATATTCACAATTGCATTGGATTATGTGGATGATATTCTAATCACTGGTAACTCAACAGTTGACATTTAGCAGGTCAAACAAGCTCTGGATGATAAGTTTACCATCAAAGATCTTGGATTAGCTAGATATTTCCTTGGAATTGAATTATGCAGAAAAAACAATGGCACATATTTGAATCAAAGGAAATATATACTTGATCTTTTAACTGATACTGGTCTCACTGCAAGTAAGCCTACATTAACACCATTGCCTCAATATTTGAAGTTATCTTTAGACAAAGGTACACCCTTGAAAGTGTGAAGACCCATCCTAATCCATCCGGACGAAGTCCATATCGATTATAAACGATTCACAACAGTTGATTACATCGCGAGGTACTTGACCTCTATATGATATATTTTACAAACATTGCATTCGTTTTTGAAAAGACAATCTTTCATTACATCAAAAGTTGACAGACATGCATACCAATTCATAATATATCCAACTATAATTTACTTGATAATAATCTTGATGAACTCGACGACACGAATGCAACGTCTTTTGAAATATGTCATGAATGACTCCAAGTAAAATCTATAAAATGAGCAAATGCACAGCGGAAGATTTCTTTCGTACCTGAGAATAAACATGCTTTCAAGTGTCAACCAAAAGGTTGGTGAGTTCATTAGTTTAACATAAATAATCATTTCCAACATTTTAATAGACCACAAGATTTTCATTTCTCATAAATATACGTCCCATGCATAGAGATAAAAATATCATTCATATGGATTGAACACCTGGTAACCGACATTCACAATATGCATATAAGAATATCCCCATCATTTTGGGATCCTCCTTCGGACATGATATAAATTTCGAACTACTAAAGCATCCGGTACTTTGGATGGGGCTTGTTGGGCCCGATAGATCTATCTTTAGGATTCACGTCAATTAGGGTGTCTGTTCCCTAATTCTTAGATTAACATACTTAATAAAAAGGGGCATATTCGATTTCGATAATTCAACCATATAATGTAGTTTCGATTACTTGTGTCTATTTCGTAAAACATTTATAAAAATTACGCATGTATTCTCAGCCCAAAAATATAAAGGGTAAAAAGGCAAATGAAACTCACCTAATGTATTTTGTAGTAAAAATACATAGAACGACATTGAACAAGTATAGGGTTGGCCTTGGATTCACGAACCTATATCATTTGTATATTTATTAATATTCATAGTTGTAATTGAACATATATATATATATATATATATATATATATATATATATATATATATATATATATATATATATATATATATATATGTAAATACATTAGTTATATCATTTTCATGTTAGTAATATATATATATATATATATATATATATATATATATATATATATATATATATATATATATATATATATATATATATATATATATATATATATATATATATATTAAATTTTGTCATGTTATATGTATTAAATATATATATATTTATGTATGTATTTAATTTGTTTATCAAAACAGTAGTTCTAATTATACTAAGTTAATATTAGTAAAAATAATGATAATAATATTAGTAATATACATATGTTAACAATAACAATAATAGTAAAACTAATAATTACCAAAAATGATATTCTTGCTAATATTAGTGAAAAATAATAATAACGATACTTCTAAAAATGTTGTTAATAATGGTAATATTAATGATTGTTAATAATATCAATGATGATAATAAAAATAATGATATTCCTTAATAATACTAGTATTAATTTTAATAGTTGCTATAATAATTGTGGTGATATTATAAAAGTTCTAATAATAATATTGATAGTTTTTAAATGATAACAAAATAACAATTTTAACAAGAATGATAATGATAATAAGAATAATAATACTAATCCTATTATTTCTATTATCATGTTAACAACAATTAATAATAATAATAATAATAACAATTATAATATAACAATTATAATAGTGATAATAATAAAAATGTTAATAAAAATAATAATAATAATAATAATAATAATAAATATGTGACTACCTTCAAGAATCAAGCCCTTAAAAAAATAAACTGCCTTGAACCGGGCTCGAACCCGTGACCTCTCGCTCCCCCGCTAGCAACCTAACCGTCCCTCTGTTCCTCTCTTTTCTGTTTAATCCCTCAACTGTATTATACTTAATCTATATTATTTTTGTTTCATATTCCTTCTTCTTCATCAATCATAAACGAACCAAAAAAATTATACTTCTTATAACAAAACGATTCTTGGACTTAGTATAGACAACAGAAAACAATTAATTGTATTGAGAGAATAATAAAAAAAATATAAAAACATATATGCTGTTGTTCGTCCGTAAAAATAAAATAAACCCAAACTCTAATTTCGATTTTTAGGAAGTTTTAGACAAAGGTTTCTACACGAATTTTGTTTCAAAGAATCATTAGAAACTTTCTCAGTTGTTAATTTCAACAGAAACGTCTTATAAATCTTTAAATTGTTTGAAGAACAGAGTTTGACTTTTTATTACACAAACTTTGACTTCGAAAATTAACTCTCAATTTGAAGAATTAAGATCTGAATTTTTACAGATAGTTCATTCATAAGACTCCTAACATAACAGCAATTATAAATTTTGAAATTTATTTAGAACTCGATCAAATTGAAAAAAAAAATTAAACAGAGACCACGAACTGGGTTCTTTAAAATTTCATCTGGTTTTTGTTGTGTTTATTCACAGTTCAATAGTTGCGTGTTATTTAGATGTTAACTGATAAAAATACAGCTCATTTGGCCAATTACAATTTGTTTGTTAGCTTATGCGATTCGACAGAACTTAATTTAATTAAAAACAGAATTTAAATAAAACAAAAAAAATTGGCCTGTAAAGTTATTTACTAGTACAATCGATATTGATATGAAACTAATTGGGGATAAGAACAAAAAATGACTACTGTTGGATTGAGATACATAACAACTCTTGATTCTATATTTGTACGAATAATCTTATATCCTAAAAATTAAAAATTATAATTAAATAAAAGTTTTAATAAAATTAATAATGTAATTAATATTAATATTAATATTATTAATATTATCAAATAATACTTAAAATGATATTAATAATGTTATTAATGATGAATGTAATAAATTGTATTAGTACCTAATAATTTAATGATATTAATAATACAATTAGTAATGATAATAATAAAATTTATAACAATAATATTATTATTAGTAATAATATTGTTTATCATAATACTAATATTATTAGTGATTGATAATATTAGTAATAATAATATAATAATAATTTATATATCAAACTTTATATTTATTTTACATATATATTGAAAGTAGTAATAATATTCTAATAATAGTAATACAAATAATAATTAAGATCTAACAAGTTACATGTATCAAATCTCTTATTAAAACAATAATATTTATAATACTATTAATAATATTAAATAATAATCATAAATTAAATGTACCAGATTTCATATAATATCATTAATGATACTGATATTAATATTAATATTTATATTGATAATGAAGATATTAATTTTAATACAACAACTATATTTTAAATTGTATTATATATATTATTAATTACATAATATAATATGATAGCCTTTAATGAATATTTATTATTTATAAATTATATATATATATATATATATATATATATATATATATATATATATATATATATATATATATATATATATATATATTATAATACACATATAATAATAATTAATCATAAAATTCATAGTTATATATATAGATTCATTTTAAATTTACACTCAATTACTTTGTATTCTATTTTACGTATTTAATTCAAATGCTTAAATTATATTTTATAATTTTAATTTAATATACATATACTTACATTTACATATACATATTTATTTATAAACAATTGTTCGTGAATCGTCGGGAATGGTCAAAGTCAAATGCATTCATGAAAATAGTTCAAACATTATGAGACTTAGTTTAATAGACTTTGCTTATCGTGTCGAAATCATATAAGATTAAGTTTAAATTTGGTTGGAAATTCCCGGGTCATCACAGTACCTACCCGTTAAAGAAATTTTATCCCGAAATTTGAGTGAGGTGGTTATGGCTAACAATAAAAATGTTTTCATGACGAATATGAGTTGATAAATTGAGTTTTGTCATCATTGAGTAATATGGATAAAAATAATTCGATTATTCGAAGAGTACGAATGAAGCTATCACAAAAGATTGAGATAGAGATTTAACTTTTGACGTAGTCATGATTGAATTTAGAAAATAAGGTGTTTCTTTACTTTTGACATTGTCTTGGTGGAATTCCGAAATTCCAGGGATTTAAAGAAAATCTTCGAAATCTAAAAAATTTGATTCTTTGGCGAATAAAGGAATTTAGATCTCTATAATTAAATACAGTGATCTGCCTCGATTACTCTTTCTGTTATTTCCATTATAAATTAAGCTCTTCCGTTCCACTATTCTCACCATTCCTATACTTTCCTTCTTGTTTCATACTTCCAAAAGATTCTGAAAATGCTTAATCCAGTTCTGACCCTTGTACTCATCCTTACTATCGCAACAGTCATTCTCCTTTTCCGACTTCCACTAGAGGAATATGCTTTCTTCTACTTCACCCTTGGGATTATAATATTTTTAATTCTCCCGTGTCTTTATGTTGCGATAAACATTGATATACACGGTTTGTAATTTCGGTGTTGTCATTGAGCTTTATATTTTTCCTTATATACCGGAGCTCTTTTGCCTTTTTATTCTCTTCTCGATCTTTAGTAAAACGAGTAGTGATCCAAAATTCGTAAGTATGGAGTTTCGAATGAACTTAATGTTCTAAACGAGAAATAACGTAATAGCACGATTTAATTTGTCAAATTACCAGAATCACTGAGAATAGAACTATCAAGAATATATTTTCTTGATATGTTCATAAGTTAATCAGAATGAAAGAGTTATGTAACATGACACATGATGACGTTATAATCTGTGAATCATCATGTTCCATTTAGAAACTCAGCATGACTTAATGTAATATAATCACGTTGATCAAGTGTCATTATATTACAATAACTCATGCTTCAGTTCCCAACATTGCTTCAATAACATTCATATTTTAAGCTCGAAAGTTTACAGAATATAGAAACTAACAGTTTCTATATGATGTAACACTGATAGCACGAAGAGATTAATGATTTCAGATAAGAATAGTTATGAAAATATCTTCAGAAATATGGAGGGTATTTATAATGAAAGATACGATGATATCTTGGAATTTCTAATATCGAAGGATGGTGAAGAAAATTTGTCCGCAAGAGTTTGGAGTCAAAAGAAAGGTATTCGTTAATGACTTCAGCAGGTACTGAATTATTTAGATTCTTTGAAGTCAAACTTATTCTTTGTGATTTGCCCACGGCTTCCTTCATGGTTTGCTCAATCAGTTTTTCAGTTTCAAACTTTTTCTGAGCTTTGCCAACCTACAATTCTTTATCATCAACTTCCGACGATTAAGGTCGTTTACGGTTGTCTACGGTTTCTGCTGCTTCATTCAGCTTTTTCAACATTCAGAGTATTTGATTTGTAGACTGAGTGCTCTTCAGGATTTCAGATGAAAGATCATAATTCTAAGAGATAATTGTTATATGTTTACATATAACTGTTGATGTAGATATGTTGTGCGTTTTCAAAGTACTGATTGCTGATTCCCGATAATTGGTATGGCAGTTCTCGTTACAAGATGCGGATGAGTATATGATAGGGTTTCAATGAATAATTATAATGATTTATTGGAGAGATTTAAACCAATAAGCAACGAGATTACTGGTACATCTACTGATGAAATGATAGAATATGAAAGGTTCCCCGGTAACAATAAAAGAGTACACATATAAATCAAGGTTATAATAAGGTTGTTTCGAACGAAAAGTCAAAGTTGACTCGCTGGAGCTGTGACAAAATTTGCTAATTTAGAAAGGGATTGCAAAGGTATTTTGGGTAATAATAACACTAAGAAATTAGCATAGCTACGTTTTAAACGTTTACTCAGTTGCCGAGAGTTTCTCAGGTGAAAAGTTATATGCATCAATCTTTTCTTTCGTACATGAAATGCGGTTGGTTCATCCTCTCGATTGAGGTGTTTTCAAGAATTACGAAAGGTTTGGACGCAGATTGTAATCCTCAAGATACAAATGAGGTTTTAGGGTGAAATCAAGTGGCAAACTTGAAGATTTGTTTAGTTTCATATGTTATAATCAATATTTTAATTCACTTTAATTGTCCAATGTTGGTAGTCCTCGATTGATAGTCCACAGTTAGCAATTCAACAATTCTTATATAATTTAATATATAATATTCGAATTAATTAATACGTATCGTGACCCGTATTCGTCTCAGACTCGATCACAACTCAAATTATATATATTATTATAGAATCAACCTCAACCTTGTATAGAGAACTCGATCATTACTGCATATAGAGTGTCTATGGTGATTCAAAATAATATATATAAATGCGTCGATATGATATGTCAAAACCTTGTATACGTGTCCCGATATTTAAAGTGCGTAAAATAAATAACAGAAATTAAATGACGATAAATAAAATTGTGAGAATTAAAATTGCGATAATTAAATTGCGATAAATAAATTGCGATAAATAAAAAGTAATACGGAATTAATAGTTAGCTAGGAACAGTTAGTTAGGAACAGTTAGCGTGGATTCTTAACAAAATTTTTCATAGTTAATTTGTTTGTTTCTAACAAATTTTATTTTGTCCAAAGTTTTCTTCATTATGCCACTTGTTGAATTCTGATAAGTCAAAATCCAAATATGAAATTGAATAAAAATGGTTATTCTGCGGTGAACGAATTCGAATCTTTGTAGATGTAAGTAGGATAGTAAATGAATGTTGAATCAGATTTGAAGAATGTACAGTGTAACTTATTAATGTGAAATCTAAATATTCCTCGGGTATTACCTACCCGTTAAAATATTTTCACCATTAACAGTTTGTACAATAAAAAGTTTAATTACAATCTTTATGAAAACATATTTACATATATATTTTCTTCAGACGTAATTATGGATTTAATGAGTCAATGTGATATTAAACTCATCAGATTTATGGCTAGAACTAGAGTACATAATCTCTAAAACATTAGAGAATACATAATTGCCATGAAGGACGAAGATAGTTTATGTAGAACGATTCGTAGAACGATGATTATGCTTGAGGTATAGATTGCGAGGTTGAGACGTGTGATGATGTTGTTGTTGTTGGTACTGGTTATGCTGCTGATGCTGCTGATGGTGGTACTGTTGCTGTCGGTGCTACAAGTGTTGTTGGTGCTGAGGTTGATGATGATGTTGGTGTAGTAAGTATAGCTTGTAATTCACGCACCATTTTTGTCAGGGTTTCTATCCTACCCTCTATCATTTCTATCCATCTACTCATCTGATTCGATAGATCTTGATTATCAATTCGAAGTTCCCTAACTTCTTCTAATATTCCCCTTCGATTGGTATTCGGAAGTAGAGGTTGAATATTTTCTGAGATTGCAGTAACGCGACCTTCGATGTGGAAAATTTTAGCAAGAAGGGTGAATACAGTGTTGCGCATAGGTTCACCGGTGAGTACATCATTTTCTCCGATGTTAGGAGGTAAGTTTGGCTTGCGGTAGGGCTCGCCTTCTTCATTTCTCCATCGAGTGAGTAAGTCTCGGACCCACCCCCATCTCCTCCAGAAAGAAAAATAACTAAATGGTTGAGGCACTTCTGGTTCATTGACTTCGGAGTCTGCTTCAATATACATCTCGAAATCGCTTTCGGAACTAATGGAATCCAAGCTAGGTGTAGGATCCATCTCTCACGATCAGTTAAAGGGTTTTGATATGAAATGATTTTCGAATATCGAATGATATTCTAATTATATATAGAATATCTATACATACTTCCAAAGATCCCGTGAATTACGGAGAAACTTAAGGAAACGTGTCAGATAAAGTCTACAGTAACAGATACGCTAAGATATGGATTAGTAGATATGCTAAGATATGAATTTTGTCTATACACTATTCATGCAATCATTGTAGTAAGATGTGTCTAGACTAAGAATGATAAGCAGGTAATTTTCTAAGGATGATAAACTGATGATTTTCGACAAAAATGATAAGCAAAATTTTTGACATGCAGACACGGTCGAAGTCCAGACTCACTAATGCATCCTAACGACTTATCAGTTATACACACTAATGCAGACCTAGTTCGCTAAGACTACCGCTCTGATACCAACTATGAAGACCCATCCTAATCCATCCGGACGAAGTCCATATCGATTATAAACGATTCACAACAGTTGATTACATCGCGAGGTACTTGACCTCTATATGATACATTTTACAAACATTGCATTCGTTTTTGAAAAGACAATCTTTCATTACATCGAAAGTTGACAGACATGCATAACAATTCATAATATACCCAACTATAATTTACTTGATAATAATCTTGATGAACTCGACAACTCGAATGCAACGTCTTTTGAAATATGCCATGAATGACTCCAAGTAAAATCTATAAAATGAGCAAATGCACAGCGGAAGATTTTTTTCGTACCTGAGAATAAGCATGCTTTCAAGTGTTAATCAAAAGGTTAGTGAGTTCATTAGTTTAACATAAATAATCATTTCCAACATTTTAATAGACCACAAGATTTTCATTTCTCATAAATATACGTCCCATGCATAGAGACAAAAATATCATTCATATGGATTGAACACCTGGTAACCGACATTCACAATATGCATATAAGAATATCCCCATCATTCCGGGATCCTCCTTCGGACATGATATAAATTTCGAAGTACTAAAGCATCCGGTACTTTGGATGGGGCTTGTTGGGCCCGATAGATCTGTCTTTAGGATTCACGTCAATTAGGGTGTCTGTTCCCTAATTCTTAGATTACCAGACTTAATAAAAAGGGGCATATTCGATTTTGATAATTCAACCATATAATGTAGTTTCGATTACTTGTGTCTATTTTGTAAAACATTTATAAAAATTGCGCATGTATTCTCAGCCCAAAAATATAAAGGGTAAAAAGGCAAATGAAACTCACCTAATGTATTTTGTAGTAAAAATACATAGAACGACATTGAACAAGTATAGGGTTGGCCTTGGATTCACGAACCTATATCATTTGTATATTTATTATTATTCATAGTTGTAATTGAACACACATATATATATATGTATAAATATATCAGTTATATCATTTTCATGTTAGTAATATATATATATATATATATATGGTTTATATGTTCATTATGTATATATATATATATATATAAATATTAAATTTTGTTATGTTATATGTATTAAATATATATATATATATATATTTATGTATGTATTTAATTTGTTTATCAAAACAGTAGTTCTAATTATACTAAGTTAATATTAGTAAAAATAATGATAATAATATTATTAATATACTTATGTTAACAATAACAATAATAGTAAAACTAATAATTACCAAAAATGATATTATTGCTAATATTAGTGAAAAATAATAATAACGATACTTCTAAAAATGTTGTTAATAATGGAAATATTAATGATTGTTAATAATATCAATGATGATAATAAAAATAATGATATTCCTTAATAATACCAGTATTAATTTTAATAGTTGCTATAATAATTGTGGTGATATTATAAAAGTTCTAATAATAATATTGATAGTTTTTAAATGATAACAAAATAACAATTTTAACAAGAATGATAATGATAATAAGAATAATAATACTAATCCGATTATTTCTATTATCATGTTAACAACAATTAATAATAATAATAATAATAATAACAATAATAATATAACAATTATAATAGTGATAATAATAAAAATGATAATAAAAATAATAATAATAATAATAAATATGTGACTACCTTCAAGAATCAAGCCCTTAAAAAAAATAAACTGCCTTGAATCGGGCTCGAACCCGTGACCTCTCGCTCCCCCGCTAGCAACCTAACCGTCCCTCTGTTCCTCTCTTTTCTGTTTAATCCCTCAACTATATTATACTTAATCTATATTATTTCTGTTTCATATTCCTTCTTCTTCATCAATCATAAACGAACCAAAAAAATTATACTCCTTATAACAAAACGATTCTTGGACTCAGTATACACAACAAAAAACAATTAATTGTAATTAATTGTATTGAGAGAATAATAAAAAAAAATATATAAAAACATATATGCTGCTGTTCGTCTGTAAAAAAAAAAAAAAATAAACCCAAACTCTAATTTCGGTTTTTAGGAAGTTTTAGACAAAGGTTTCTACACGAATTTTGTTTCAAAGAATCATTAGAAACTTTCTCAGTTGTTAATTTCAATAGAAACGTCTTATAAATCTTTAATTTGTTTGAAGAACAGAGTTTGACTTTTTATTACACAAACTTTGACTTCGAAAATTAACTCTCAATTTGAAGAATTAAGACCTGACTTTTTACAGATAGTTCATTCATAAGACTCCTAACATAACAGCAATTATAAATTTTGAAATTTATTTAGAACTCGATCAAATTGAAAAAAAAAATGAAACAGAGACCACGAACTGGGTTCTTTAAAATTTCATCTGGTTTTTGTTGTGTTTATTCACAGTTCAATAGTGGCGTGTTATTTAGATGTTAACTGATAAAAATACAGCTCATCTGGCCAATTATAATTTGTTTGTTAGCTTATGCGATTCGACAGAACTTAATTTAATTAAAAATAGAATTTAAATAAAACAAAAAAAAATCGGCCTGTAAAGTTATTTACTAGTACAATCGATATTGATATGAAACTAATTGGGGACAAGAACAAAAAACGACTACTGTTGGATTGAGATACATAACAACTCTTGATTCTATATTTGTACGAATAATCTTATATCCTAAAAATTAAGAATTATAATTAAATAAAATTTTTAATAAAATTAATAATGTAATTAATATTAATATTAATATTATTAATATTATCAAATAATACTTAAAATGATATTAATAATGTTATTAATGATGAATGTAATAAATTGTATTAGTTCCTAATAATTTAATGATATTAATAATGCAATTAGTAATGATAATAATAAAATTTATAACAATAATATTATTATTAGTAATAATATTGGTTATCATAATACTAATATTATTAGTGATTGATAAAATTAGTAATAATAATATAATAATAATTTATATATCAAACTTTATATTTATTTTACATATATATTGAAAGTAGTAATAATATTCTACTAATAGTAATACAAATAATAATTAAGATCTAACAAGTTACATGTATCAAATCTCTTATTAAAACAATAATATTTATAATACTATTAATAATATTAAATAATAATCATAAATCAAATGTACCAGATTTCATATAATATCATTAATGATACTGATATTAATATTAATATTGATATTGAGAATGAAGATATTAATTTTAATACAACAACTATATTTTAAATTGTATTATATATATATTATTAATTACATAATATAATATGATAGCCTTTAATGAATATTTATTATTTATAAATTATATATATATATTATAATACATATATAATAATAATTAATCATAGAATTCATAGTTATATATATAGATTCATTTTAAATTTACACTCAATTACTTTGTATTCTATTTTATGTATTTAATTCAAATGCTTAAATTATATTTTATAATTTTAATTTAATATACATATATTTACATTTACATATACATATTTATTTACAAACAATTATTCGTGAATCGTCGGGAATGGTCAAAGTCAAATGCATTCATGAAAATAGTTCAAACATTATGAGACTCAGTTTAATAGACTTTGCTTATCGTGTCGAAATCATATAAGATTAAGTTTAAATTTGGTCGGAAATTCCCGGGTCATCACAGAAAGAACCAGATAAATGTAGAAGATTAGTGGGTAAACTTCTATATTTGTCTATGACAAAACCAGATATCTCTTATGCTGTTCAACACCTCAGCCAATTTTTTCCAGATCCAAAAGATCTGCATATGCAGGCAGCCACCTATTTGTTGAGATATTTAAAGGATTCTATTTCAAAAGGCTTGTTTTATCCAGTTCAACCTTAACTTAAAGTTGCAGGCTTCTCAAATGTTGATTGTGCATCTTTTCTAATGACTAGAAAATCATTAACTGGTTATTGTGTCTTTTTGGGTCACTCATTGGTGTCATGGAAGACAAATAAACAAGTTACAGTTTGAAGATCAAGCACAAAAGCTGAGTATAGAAGTATGACCTCAACAACATGTGAATTAGTTTGGATGGCTTATCTTCTAAAGGATCTGCATATATATGTTCAAGTTCTCATTACCTTGTTTTGTGATAATAAAGTTGCTCAAAAAATTGCTGCTAATCCATGTTATCATGAACGTACAAAGCATCTGGATTTTGACAATCATTTTATTCGAGACAAAGTTCAAGATGGGTTGTGCAGACTGCTTAGGTTCCAACACATTTGCAGTTAGCAGACATTATGACGAAAGCTTTGGGTCACAATCAACATCAAAGTTGGGTTTTCAAGACCTTCCAACTTGAGGGGAGGATAATGATTAATAGAAGTTTAATTAAGTTTTGTGCTACTTATACAAAAGTTGATAATACAGGGACTAAAGTTGACAATCTTACAACTAATTTCAACTATCCTGCAACTTATTTTCCCGCTTATTTTCTGTTCAAATGTAATAGTTGTGATTGGCGGTTGATTTTGTTAATAGCTCAAATTGAGACTATATAAACAATTGTAACAGTGTTGATTGTAATCTAATGAATCAATTACACAAATCGTTTACGTTTCTTACTATGTGATCATATCCCGTAAATTAGTCTGCCACATGTTATAACCATTAGATTGAAATAAAATTTGCGAGCAAAAACAGGATAAGTTGAGTGAAAATGTCACCACTTATTTTTAGTTCTCAATAATCACAAAATTGTCACTTCTATCTTAGACACTTTGATTTTAAATAGATACCTAAAATGTGTTATCACCTTTAATTTTATTTTAAAAATCTAGTTTAAGTTAAAACCATTATCACTAACCATGGTCAGCTAGAAGTCTTTAACAATATACTCCCTTCATCCCAAAATAACTGTCATGTTTGACTTTTCAAAGTTTTTTTTTGAATTTTGACTATATATATTTTAATTTGTGCTCTATAATATTTGATAAAAATTATATGAATGGATTCGGTTTTAAAAAAAATCTTTTTCATTGGTATAACTTTCATTTATAATTATACAACACAAATCAACATATTTAGAGTCAAAGTTGTTCAAGAAAGACTCAAAAAGTCAAAGTGAAACAATAATTTTGGGACGTAGGGAGTATTTATATATGTAAAAGATTTCTCTACGTACAAAACCAAGCTGCTTCGTATTAGTCATGGTCAAAGATGTATCTTTTGTACAATTTTTATAGCTTAATTAAATAATAATGACTCCGTATATTACATTGACAAGAGTAGTATTTACGCTGATTGATGGCGTAACACGTGGACACATATGGACACCGTGGACTCCTTCTATATCTTGCCACGTCAGCTATTAGAAATTGTCTTTTACAGCTTTTTTCATGTTGTTCCTCATATTTTTAGACTTCTTAAAGGCCAAGGGCCACACTGCCCACACCCTTTCATGCACACGTTCAATGGTTAGTATTACATAGTTAAGCTTAATTTCCCTTCAAATCATCATTAACTTTGATTTCATAGACAAACTGCACACGTTCAATGATTAGTATTACATAGGTATGCTTAATTTCCCTTCAAATCATCTTTAACTTTGATTTCATAGACAAACACTTGTATTACAAAACAACTTTTTTTAAAATGATTGGACAATTTAGGGAATTTAAGTTGTTTGCTTTAATATTCGAAGGAGTTTATTAATAGTATAACTAATATATCTATGTTACTAAAAGTATGTTACTAATCCTAATATTAAAACTTACTATAATTAAGGAGTATTCTCATAACATAACGTATTTTAGTTTCGACTACAATGCTATTCTAGCTCACATTAGCAACTACATTCCGATGACACCATGGTTTTTGTTCATTCTAAATTTCTAATCGTGCCGGTAAATCGGTACGGTTTGAACAGGTGGAGGGAAAACTGTTGAAGCTTGGGGCGAAAAGCAAAAGGGCCTCCAAGGCGGTGGATAAATTAGGGGTTTTTTGAGTTTGTTAGGTAGACGCTTTGTTTTGATAGTTGTTTGGTGTTGGCTTGTATTATCTCGGTTGTTTGTAGTTTCTACAAACATGATCATTTTTCTTGTAAGTGACATGTTTTGCCCAGCTTTATTGTGCGGTTTTTTTGTTTTTCGTTTTTGCTTCCGCCAACTCTTAGATAGTTTAAGTAAGGTGGTTCGTTTTTTTATTTTTATTTTTATTTTTTATTTTCTAGTTGCGAGACGTGTCGTTTGGTTCTATTAGTTTGTTTCGGTTTTTCTTTTTTTCGACCAAAATTTTTTGTTTTAGTAAAGTTTAGTTTTTTTGAAAAAAAGAAAGCGTACATTCAATTCAATTTCAATAAATATTAAAAATTGAATGTAAATCATAGATTCTACTGTATTTGAATTAACTTTTCAATGTGTGTAGAGTGTTTTACGTTTAAATGGTAAGAGTACATAATGTTACGTGTCAAGAAGACACACTACTCGTCCCGATTCAGCTACAAAAGTAGTATCCGAGTGGAGTAGTACTTCTTACATATAACCATCTACTTACCTGGAATGTAGGACTGATACAACACTACAATGTGACATTGTCCAATCGAATTTTGACACCTAGCAATTCAAATTTGTTTTTCCGTACAAAAATACAAGATTTTTGAGATATAGTTACTTTGTATTTTCTAATTTATTGGAAAAACAATAATAATTTAAATTGTAAGAGATCTGAAGATTTTGTTACTTTCTTTTGCTAAAAATTGTTACTTAGCGTTTTTCTTTATTGCAGAAAAATAGTTACTTGTGTATGCATAAAAATTATAAGTATATATTTTATCACTTCCATATATATCGACATATTACTATTTCATTTTGAAATGTACCAAATTAATAGTCTACTTATTAAAGAGTCAATGACTTGGCTATATCGAAGTCACATTTACGACCTTGAAGTTGAGGGTTCAAGTCCTGCTTATAACATTGTGTTGTATATAATTGTGTTAGTATTTGGTGGGTATGTGAGTTTGCATTAAAAAAAAATTAATAGTCTACTTTCATAAATACATAAAAATAATATAGTAAAGTTTTTTTTTTTTTTTTTAACTTTTATATATAGGATAAAAGGATTAGGTAAAAACCAAGGGTAAAACTATAAAGTAAAAAAAAATACATTGTAATGATAAGATTTCTTAAACTGTGTATGTTTTGTTCGTGACATAATATAAGATTCAAAATATGGTGACTTACTTTCTAATTAATTCTAGAAAACATACATAAGAAATAAAGTTTATATAAAATCTCATGATGTCATTGAATTTGAAGTACTTGAATAATGGACTCTTCCATATAACTTTTTCCCCACATAAATTTGGTAAACATTGGTCTTAGAGACTTGCAGCAAGATGGTTTGGTGGTTGTCTATTTAAGTGTTTATTTTGAAGTTTAAAAAGAAATTTGAAATTGATATGAAAGAGTGGTTATATGTATATTTAATCTCTTGCGAGAGAAAAATATTACATGGACCAAAAATATATATAGGTAAAATATAAGGAGTAATAAAAAACCTTCCTTTAACAGTATCAATTTCTGGACTTCAAAAAACAGAAGCTGAGATCGACATGAAGGCGGTTTCGATGGATCGGCGATTTTCATCGTCCTATAAACGTTGAAAATGATCAACATGACCCGAGAGCTCTTAGTTTTTTCCCCTTTTAAACAACACATATTTTCATTTCTCACGTTTGTATAACATTTTATCTTTTATCCACTTTTAACTATATGTGACTCTCGAACTCGTAAATTGTTGGTGATTTTAGTGTCATTTTATAATTATTTTTGGTAATTGAGTTTTACTTAAAAAACAAGAGTTATCTAGTATAGGGTGTACGTTCGTAAGAGTTGAGTAGATACTTTTTTTTTTTTTTTTTGAACGGCAATTTTATTAATAAAAACCCAAAGTACAATAGCGCCTATACAATATTACACATAATGATACCGAGCTAGAATCCTATGTGCACAACGATGAAATATAGAGACAAAACCCGAATCGTGTATTTGAAAGGCAAAATGAGTTACAAGACTAGGACATTGGGGTTGTGAAGCCAATCTAGCCACTCGACTTTGATCTTCTTGCATCTCTTCCCAATCCATTCAAAGCTCTTCACTTGAATATCGCATAAGGCAACCGGAGGAGACCAACACGTGTTTTTGAAGACCTTATTGTTCCTATTGTTCCATATTTGATACACGCAAACCCAAATCATTGCTTGCCATATCTTCGCACCATATTCCGAACATTGCACCCGAGAAGAACCATTTAGAATACTTTCTAGACCTTGTTGATTATAGACAAAACCCCACCACTTGAATACCTTTTCCCAAATTTCCCGAACCTTTACACATGAGAACAAAGCATGATCCACCGTTTCAACCTCGTTATCGCATAAAGGGCAAAGAACGGAGTGAAGATCAATTCCCCGCTTGTCTAATTCGGACAAGACGGGCAATCTTCCCCGCCTCGCTCTCCATACAAAAACACCCACTTTCTTTGGGACTAGGAGGTTCTTTAGAGTGGAGATACATGAACCCGTTGGAGAGAAACACGACTTCATGATATGCTTTGTGACGACCCGGGAATTTCCGACCAAATTTAAACTTAATCTTTATATGTTCCCGACACGATAAGCAAAGTTTGTTAGGTTGAGTCTCAAAAAAAATTTTGAACTGTTTTCAAATATGCAATTACCTTTTGACTTATCCGAACGATTCACGAACAACCTGAATAGATATGTGTATATAAATATATGTATATATATATATATATATATATATATATATATATATATATATATATATATATATATATATATATATTATAACTCGATAACCTGAAACACATTAATAAAATAATATATGTAGAGAGTTATAATATTTCATTTTATATAAATATTTATGTAGTAATATTAATTAGTTGTAAATAATTTTATTATCATTAATAATAATAATTATTATTATTATTGTTATTAGTATTTTTGATTATTAATAATATATATTTATTTTTATATTTATTAATAACAACGTATAAATGAAAATAGATTAAATCCAGCTTACTTGTTACAATCAAGCTATACGTAATTTTGTTCTGTCTTTGAATTATTTCATGATTGATATCAATTTGCCATTACACAACAAAAGCAGTTAGAGGTCGATGTCTCTTTTTTATTCTTTTTCTACTGATTGAATTTCCTTTGTACTTTTTGTCGAGTCGTTGTTAAATGTCAATCTCAATTGTTCAGCAAAAGTCATTTATTATATAAATACATATACATATACAAAATACAGTTATATATATAAATAATACAAATAATTACGTATTTATACATATAAGAAATCAAAATCAGTTTCCTATCATTATCTAAACTGTGTAATCTGTCTGATAGATATCTGTAAATGGTACGAATCCGTTTGATATCACACTCAACTCTATTCCTTTTCCTGTCTTCTTGCTCTTATCAAGATTCTGTGTCAACATCACTTTTGACAATAGACAATCTCTTTATACTGAAAGAAGTCTTTTGAGATCTCCATCATCGATATTAATTATATGTATTTGTTTTATCTGGAAATAAAGAAATAGAAAAATTGTACGAAGAGTGTTAGTCTTCACTGTCTGTGAGAATCAAAGGACAACTGAATAACAACAAATTCTGTTAGGCATCTTATTCCACTTTTTATTTTTCCTGATTGATTCTATTTGTTAACCAATTGATCACTACGTTACAACAATCAATCGTATCAAGTTTATCAATTCAATTATTCGATTTACATTATCATAATCATACGTATATTCTATATTCATAAATAAGTATCGACGTACTTACAGATAGGTGAGAAGAACTCAAAACTACCAACACCCATTTAATCATCACCACACACCTTCTTTCCAAGCCATTCGCCACTCTATGATCTTGTTTCCTTTCTGTTAGAAATAGGAGGTTATGTATATTATTTGTGGAAGAGAGGATTGATGATTTAGAAGTTTGATTGATCTTGAAGGCTTTGTTTATTAGTTGATTTGCTTATTGAATTGCTTTGTTGCTTGATTACAAATTAGGGGTGAAGCCCTCTATTTATACTACTTAATGGAGTAGTCTAGATCACTCCATCTTCTACTACTATATAGATATTTCCTAGTATTTCTAGACCTAGATATTTTGCAAGATTATTCTACACACATTCTACACACTTTCACTACTACATATTACAAGAAGTTTCTACATAATGGGCTATAATCTTGATCCAAAATAGTTGTATACTTGCAAGCCCAAATCCAAAACAAATAGCCCACAATCAAGTTTAGTTTCCAACACTTTCGAGAACCACCACTTAAACCGTCACCATCTTTTTCCAATTATGGTTGCATTCGAACTATCACAACCATAAATCACCTTTGGCCATGGAAACCCATCGTGAACCACCATTCTTATTATCTTTTTCTGTTCACGACATGAATACCCAACACCATGATAATCAAACGCACACCACGTATCTCACTTCCTATCTTCTTCGTTGATCACCATCATGACTACTATTGAGAGTTTCGTATATTTTTTTTTATCCAGCCTAATCTCCGATAACTTATCACCACCTTTTTATCATCAACCCGTCACCAAGCTTGTATATCTTGAAACCACCATATTCTATCGACATCAAAATAAACCCAGGAATCAAAAACCAAAACCATCAACCCGTCACCTTTCTCGCTCCCTCTCTATGCAACTCGTTTCCAATTGTGTTTCCTTTTTATGTCGATCTAATAGCTGTAAATAGCAGCCATCGCTGCTGCTGTTTGGACAGCTGGAAACCACGCACCCATGCTGAAACAACATAATGAATTGTTGTCGAATTGTTTTAAAACCTTTATACTTTTGACTTGTTGTTTTATGATAATGATAAAGGAAAAGTAGGATAAGCTGTCACCATGCACTTGTGTTTGTTCCTTTTGTGAACCGAGTGTTTCTACTTAAATTTTCGTGGGTCCATTGAATTTTGAATCGGGTTTTTTTTTTAATAGATCAACCATTTTTTTTTTGGTCCAAGGTAATAACGTGCAGCAATTTTTAATTAAGTAAAGCAATGGGGTTAGAAACAATGAATGAGGAATGGTGGAACGATGAGGAGGAGGAAATGATTATGTTCTTGGTTAGTCTTCTACGGCCCCGCAAGTTACTTCATGAATAAACCATAATCCTGTTTGGACTTCTCCTTTCTATTACAGATTCTAAAACGCAACATGGGTTATGAATATGATATAATATTTGGGCCGTGAAAACATATGAATTGTTGGGCCAAAGGAAATTAGGCTAAGTCAGAAAAGACACGGGTTATAGGAATATAAGTCGAGAATTTAAACAGAAAATGAGAAGCAGCTCAATGGTTTAGCAAGGTGTTTGTATACAATGGGTCATGGGTTCGAGCCCGGGTGTGGGCAGCTTTACTCTTTTTGGGACTCTTTAATTGTGAGGTAGTTTCCTTATTATTATTATTATTATTATTATTATTATTATTATTATTATTATTATTATTATTATTATTATTATTATTATTATTATTATTATTATTATTATTATTATTATTATTATTATTATTATTACTATTATTATTATCATTAGTTATTATTATTATTAGCACATGTATCATAATTATTATTATTATTAATGCCAAAATATGTATTAGTTACCACATATCATTATTAACACTATTATTAATATTAGTATTATCATTAAGATTGTTATTAGTATTATTATTATTATGATTGAAAACTATCATTTTTATAGCAAATAAATATTATGTATATAAAAATATACTGATATTCAGATTAAATATAATTATATATCGAGTATATTAACATTTTTACATATAGTAAATTATTGACTTTTGATAAAAATACTAATTACATCTATATATATATATATATATATATATATATATATATATATATATATATATATATATATATATATATATAATCATATGTATAAATATTAACTACTTTAAAAGTATATATAAAATAAAAAATAGATAACTTATAATTTAAGATATAAAATATACATAGTGAAATTATAATTTAATTAGGGTTTATCATAAATTTCATATAATTACAACACTCAGCATATAAATATTATAAGATTAATAAATGAAATTATTTGATTACCATTATATGTATTAAAATATATACAAATGATATAGGTTCGTGAATCCGAGGCCAACCCTGCATTGTTCAGTATCGCCGTATGAATATTTTTACTACAAAATATTAGATTGTGAGTTTCATTTAATCCCTTTTTACTCTTTACATTTTTGGGGCGGAGAATACATGCAAATGTTTTATTAAATGTTTTACAATAATTATATGCGTGAGTTTCATTATTCCCTTTTTATATATATTTTTGGGCTGAGAATACATGCAATCTTTTAATAACTATTTTACAATATTTATATGCGTGAGTTTCATTACTCCCCTTTTAAATGCTTTTGCAATATATATTTTTGGGACTGAGAATGCATGCGCTTTTATAAATGTTTTACGGAATAGACACAAGTAATAAAAACTACATTATATGGTTGGATTATTAATCGAATATGCCCCTTTATAGTCTGGTAATCTAAGAATTAGGGAACAGAAACCCTAATTGACGCGAACTCTAAAGATAGATCTATCGGGCCCAACAAGCCCCATCCAAAGTACCGGATGCTTTAGTACTTCGAAATTTATATCATGTCCGAAGGAGGATCCCAGAATGATGGGGATATTCTTATATGCATATTGTGAACGTCGGTTACCAGGTGTTCAGTCCATATGAATGATATTTTTGTCTCTATGCATGGGACGTATGTTTATGAGAAATGGAAATATGAAATCTTGTGGTCTATTAAAACTATGAAATGATTATTTATGTTAAACTAATGAACTCACCAACCTTTTGGTTGACACTTTAAAGCATGTTTATTCTCAGGTACGAAAGAAATCTTCCGCTGTGCATTTGCTCATATTAGAGATATTACTTGGAGTCAATCATGACATATTTCAAAAGACGTTGCATTCGAGTTTTTGAGTTCATCAAGATTATTATTAAGTCAATTATATTTGGATATATTATGAAATGCTATACATGCCTGTCAACTGTCGATGTAACGAAAGTTTGTCTTTTAAAAACGAATGCAATGTTTGTAAAATGTATCATATAGAGGTCAATTACCTCGCGATGTAATCAACTGTTGTGAATCATTTGTAATCGATATGGACTTCGTCCGGATGGATTAGGACGGGTCTTTACAGTTGGTATCAGAGCGGTGGTCTTAGCGAACCAGGTCTTGCATTAGTGTGACTAACTAATAGTTGTTTAGATACATTAGTGAGTCTGGACTTCGACCGTGTCTGCATGTCAAAAGTTTTACTTATCATTCCGTGTCAAAAATCATCTGCTTATCATCCTTAGGAAATTACCTGCTTATCATTCTTAGTCTAGACACATCTTACTGTAATGACTGCATGAATAGTGTATAGACAAAAATTCATATTTTAGCGTATCTGTTACTGTAGACTTTGCCTAACAACTTCCGTAGATTCCTCCGTAACTTATGGGATTTTAGTATTATATATGCATATGTAAATTATGTATTGCAGGGTACTAATCTACATCCTATAATCTATTTCTTATCGAAAATCTTTCATCTGATCGTACGAGATGAAACCCTCAACCAGTTCGAATTCCTCGGATTCCGACAGCTATTCCGATATGGATGTTCACCTAAGCTCCGAAAGCAGCGTCACCAGAATGAATCAATCAATCAGCCATCTCCAATTCATCTGATGGGTTCGTAGTCAACCTAATCAATGGAGACGAGAAGAAGGCGGTCCCTTCCACCAACCGAATTTGCCTCTTGACGAAAAACCCGAAGCACTTACCAGTGAACTAGTCCGAAACACCATTTTCACCCTCATTTCGCGAATATCTCGCCATGATTATATTCTATCTAAAATTCTAAGCCTCATTCATCCGCTCGTCCGAACCGACAATCATCTGGGCGTAATAAAAGAAGTCAATGAGCTTTGCGCTCGAGTAGTGGCTCTGGAGAATATGGTACAAAATGTACCAGCTTCAGCAACATCACCTGCACCAACAGTACCACCAGTAACAACATCAGTACCATCAACAATCCATGCCTCAACATCTCATTCTGTACCTCGAGTATAATCATCGTTTTACGTATCGTTCTACATCATTTATTTTTGGTCGACATGACGATTATGTAATCTCTAATGTTTTAGAGATTATATATTCTTGTTCTAACGGTAAATCAAATGAGTTTAATATCATATTGACTCATTAAATCCATGATTATATCTGAAGAAAATATATATGTATATATTTTCATAAAGATTGTAATTAAAAATTCTTTTGTACAAACTGTTAATGGTGTAGGTAATACCCTAAAAATATTTAGATTTCACATTAATAAGTTACATTGTACATTCTTCGAACCTGATTCAACAGTCATTTACTATCCTACTTACATCCACAGAAATACGTATCCGTTTACCACAGAATAACCATTTTCCTTCAATTTCATATTTGGATTTTGACCTATCAGAATCCAATAAGTGGCATAATGAAGAAAACATTTGACAAAATAAAATTTGTTAGAAACAAACAAATTAACTATGAGAAATTTTGTTAAGAATCCACGCTAACTGTTCCTAGCTAATTGTTCCTAGCTAACTGATTACATTTTATTTATCGCAATTTACATTCTCGTAATTTTATTTATCGTCATTCAATTTCTGTTATTTACTTTACGCACTTTATTTATCGTTATTTAATTTCTGTTATTTATTTTACGCACTTTAAATATCGGGACACGTATACAAGGTTTTGACATATCATATCGATGCATCTATATATATTATTTGGAATAACCATAGACACTCTATATGCAGTAATGATCGAGTTCTCTATACAGGGTTGAGGTTGATTCTACAATAATATATATAGTTTTAGTTGTTATCGAGTCTGAGACGTATACGGGTCACGACACGTATTAATTAATTCGAATATTATATATTAAACTATATATGAATTATTGGACTGTCAACTGTGGACTATCGACTGTGGAATAATAACATTGGACAATTAAAATGAATTAAAATATTGATTATAACATATGAAACTAAACAATTCTTCAAGTTGCCACTTGATTTCGTCTTAAACATCATTTGTATCTTCACGATTACATTCTGCGTTCAAACCTTTCATGATTCTTGAAAACACCTCAATTGAGAGGATGAACCAACCGCACTTCATTTACGCGAGAAAAGATTGATACATATAGTTATGCACCTGAAAACACTCAGAACCTGAGTAAACGTTTAACACGTAGCTGTGCTAATTCCTTTAGCGTTATTATTACCGAAAATAACTTTGCATCTGCTGTTCGAGATAGCCAGTTTTGTCACAGCTCCAGCAAGACAACTTCGACTTTTCGTACGAAACAACCTTATTATAACGTTGATATATACGCGTGCTCTTTTATTGTTACCAGGGAACCTTTCATATTCCACCATATTACCATCAGCGTTTAATCATCTAAAAACACAATTTTCCTGAAACCACCTCGGATTAATAACTGATGATTCAGATATCATAGCATTAAATGTAGAGGAAACAGAAAAATGGTAGATGGTCTAAATGACCAAAAGTTTGATAATAAAGAAAGGAGTGTTAGGAACGTTCGATAGAAGATTGGGTATTGGAAAACAGATTGAGCTACCCATGAAGGAGACCAAGGACAAATACAAGGACCAAACCCTATATTCAAATGATTCAGGTAATTCTGGATCCGTTGAAATCTTTAGAGAATATCTTGCTCCGAAGTCATGTTAAAATCTTGCGGAAAATCATTCTTCATCAACCATCGAACTTAGAAATTCCAAAATATCATCATCAATATCTTCGATATTTCTGAGGATATTTTCATAAATATTCTCGTCCGAAATTATATACCTCCTCGTGCTTCCTGTGTATCATTATATTGGAAACATTCAATAGAAAATTTAGTACCGAAAAGCAGATTATGCGAAACTATCAAGAAAGCCGTGGACAAATCACAAAGAATAAGTTTGACTTCAAAGAATCCAAATGATTCAATGTCTGCTAAAGTCTTTAGTGAATATATTGCTCCTTACTCTAAACCCTTGCAGACAATAGTTTCTATCATCCTCTGATCTTAGATATTTCGAGATATTATCGTATCTTTCATTATAAATATCCTCCATATTTCTGGAGATATTTTATAACTATTCTTATCTGAAATCATTAATCTCTTCGTGCTATTAGTATTACATCATATAGAAACTGTTAGTTTCTATATTCTGTAAACTTTTGAGCTTAAAATATGAATGTTATTGAAGTAATGTTGGGAACTGATGCATGAGTTAGTATAATATAATGACACTTGATCAACGTGATTATATTATAGTAAGCAATGCTGAGTTTCTAATGAAATGTGATGATTCACAGACTCTAACGTCATCATGTGCCATGTTACACGACTCTTACATTTTATCTGATATATAAATATATCAAGAACATATTTTCTTGATAGTTCTATCTTTCCCGGGTATTCTGGTAAATTGACGAATCAAGATCGTGCTATTACCATTTCCTTCTTAGAACATTAACTATGTTCATTTCGAAATTCATATCTATGAATTCTGGACCGTTGCTCTCTTTACTAGAGGTCGGGAGGATAATAAAAAGCCAAAGAGCTCCAAAATATAAGAGAAAATATAAAGCCCAATAACAACACGGAGATTACAAACCGTGGATATTAATACGAATAGCAATATAAAGACACGGTATAATTAAGAATAGTATCATCCCAAGCTAACAGTAGAAGTAAACAGATTCTTCTGGTGGAAGATTAAAAAGAAGGATGACAGAAAGGATAATTAGGAAAATATCAAGGATTAGAACTAGATGAAGCATTTTCACAATCTTTTAGAAGTAAGAACTAAGAAAGAAAGTATAGGAATGGTGAGAATAATGGAACAGAAGAGTTTGATTTATAATGGAAATAACAGACAGAGTAATCGAGGTAGATCACCGTACTAAATTATAGATATCTTAATTTCCTTATTCGCCGAAGAATCAAATCTTTTAGATTTCGAAGATTTTCTTTGAAATCCCTTGAATTCCGAAATTCAACCATGACTAGTGAAGAGTTATGATGAAACTTGTCTATCTCATTTCACTATTAAGTGATAGCTTCACTCGTACTCTTCGAATAATCAAATTATTTTATCTTTATTACTCAATGATGATAAAACTCTATTTATCAACTCATATTCGTCATGAAAACATTTTTATTGTTAGCCATAACCACCTCACTCAAATTTCGGGACGAAATTTCTTTAACGGGTAGGTACTGTGACGACCCGGGAATTTCCGACCAAATTTAAACTTAATCTTTATATGTTCCCGACACGATAAGCAAAGTTTGTTAGGTTGAGTCTCAAAAAAAAATTTGAACTGTTTTCAAATATGAAATTACCTTTTGACTGATCCGAACGATTCACGAACAACCTGAATAGATATGTGTATATAAATATATGTATATATATATATATATATATATATATATATATATATATATATATATATTATAACTCGATAACCTGAAACACATTAATAAAATAATATATGTAGAGAGTTATAATATTTCATTTTATATAAATATTTATGTAGTAATATTAATTAGTTGTAAATAATTTTATTATCATTAATAATAATATTAATTATTATTATTGTTATTAGTTTTTTTGATTATTAATAATATATATTTATATTTATATTTATTAATAACAACGTATAAATGAAAATAGATTAAATCCAGCTTACTTGTTACAATCAAGCTGTACGTAATTTTGTTCTGTCTTTGAATTATTTCATGATTGATATCAATTTGCCATTACACAACAAAAGCAGTTAGAGGTCGATGTCTCTTTTTTATTCTTTTTCTACTGATTGAATTTCCTTTGTACTTTTTGTCGAGTCGTTGTTAAATGTCAATCTCAATTGTTCAGCAAAAGTCATTTATTATATAAATACATATACATATACGAAATACAGTTATATATATAAATAATACAAATAATTACGTATTTATACATATAAGAAATCAAAATCAGTTTCCTATCATTATCTAAACTGTGTAATCTGTCTGATAGATATCTGTAAATGGTACGAATCTGTTTGATATCACACTCAACTCTATTCCTTTTCCTGTCTTCTTGCTCTTATCAAGATTCTGTGTCAACATCACTTTTGACAATAGACAATCTCTTTATACTGAAAGAAGTCTTTTGAGATCTCCATCATCGATATTAATTATATGTATTTGTTTTATCTGGAAATAAAGAAATAGAAAAATTGTACGAAGAGTGTTAGTCTTCACTGTCTGTGAGAATCAAAGGACAACTGAATAACAACAAATTCTGTTAGGCATCTTATTCCACTTTTTATTTTTCCTGATTGATTCTATTTATCAACCAATTGATCACCTCGTTACAACAATCAATCGTATCAAGTTTATCAATTCAATTATTCGATTTACATTATCATAATCATACGTATATACTATATTCATAAATAAGTATCGACGTACTTACAGATAGGTGAGAAGAACTCAAAAGTACCAACACCCATTTAATCATCACCGCACACCTTCTTTCCAAGCCATTCCCCACTCTATGATCTTGTTTCCTTTCTGTTAGAAATAGGAGGTTATGTATATTATTTGTGGAAGAGAGGATTGATGATTTAGAAGTTTGATTGATCTTGAAGGCTTTGTTTATTACTTGATTTGCTTATTGAATTGCTTTGTTTCTTGATTACAAATGAGGGGTGAAGCCCTCTATTTATACTACTCAATGGAGTAGTCTAGATCACTCCATCATCTACTACTATCTAGATATTTCCTAGTATTTCTAGACCTAGATATTTTACAAGATTATTCTACACACTTTCACTACTACATATTACAAGAAGTTTCTACATAATGGGCTATAATCTTGATCCAAAATAGTTGTATACTTGCAAGCCCAAATCCAAAACAAATAGCCCACAATCAAGTTTAGTTTCCAACACTTTCTAGAACCACCACTTAAACCGTCACCATCTTTTTCCAATTATGGTTGCATTCGAACTATCACAACCATAAATCACCTTTGGCCATGGAAACCCATCGTGAACCACCATTCTTATTATCTTTTTCTGTTCACGAAATGAATACCCAACACCATGATAATCAAACGCACACCACGTATCTCACTTCCTATCTTCTTCGTTGATCACCATCATGACTACTATTGAGAGTTTCGTATATTTTTTTTATCCAGCCTAATCTCCGATAACTTATCACCACCTTTTTATCATCAACCCATCACCAAGCTTGTATATCTTGAAACCACCATATTCAATCGACATCAAAATAAACCCAGGAATCAAAAACCAAAACCATCAACCCGTCACCTTTCTCGCTCCCTCTCTATGCAACTCGTTTCCAATTGTGTTTCCTTTTTATGTCGATCTAATAGCTGTAAATAGCAGCCATCGCTGCTGCTGTTTGGACAGCTGGAAACCACGCACCCATGCTGAAACAACATAATGAATTGTTGTCGAATTGTTTTAAAACCTTTATACTTTTGACTTGTTGTTTTATGATAATGATAAAGGAAAAGTAGGATAAGCTGTCACCATGCACTTGTGTTTGTTCCTTTTGTGAACCGAGTGTTTCTACTTAAATTTTCGTGGGTCCATTGAATTTTGAATCGGGTTTTTTTTAATAGATCAACCATTTTTTTTGGGTCCAAGGTAATAACGTGTAGCAATTTTTAATTAAGTAAAGCAATGGGGTTAGAAACAATGAATGATGAATGGTGGAACGATGAGGAGGAGGAAATGATTATGTTCTTGGTTAGTCTTCTACGGCCCCGCAAGTTACTTCATGAATAAACCATAATCCTGTTTGGACTTCTCCTTTCTATTACAGATTCTAAAACGCAACATGGGCTATGAATTTGATATAATATTTGGGCCGTGAAAACATATGAATTGTTGGGCCAAAGGAAATTAGGCTAAGTCAGAAAAGACACGGGTTATAGGAATATAAGTCGAGAATTTAAACAGAAAATGAGAAGCAGCTCAATGGTTTAGCAAGGTGTTTGTATACAATGGGTCATGGGTTCGAGCCCGGGTGTGGGCAGCTTTACTCTTTTTGGGACTCTTTAATTGTGAGGTAGTTTCCTTATTAATATTAATAATTATTATTATTATTATTATTATTATTATTATTATTATTATTATTATTATTATTATTATTATTATTATTATTATTATTATCATTAGTTATTATTATTATTAGCACATGTATCATAATTATTATTATTATTAATGCCAAAATATGTATTAGTTACCACATATCATTATTAACACTATTATTAATATTAGTATTATCATTAAGATTGTTATTAGTATTATTATTATTATGATTGAAAACTATCATTTTTATAGCAAATAAATATTATGTATATAAAAATATACTGATATTCAGATTAAATATAATTATATATCGAGTATATTAACATTTTTACATATAGTAAATTATTGACTTTTGTTAAAAATACTAATTACATCTAAATATATATATATATATATAATCATATGTATAAATATTAACTACTTTAAAAGTATATATAAAATAAAAAAATAGATAACTTATAATTTAAGATATAAAATATACATAATGAAATTATAATTTAATTAGGGTTTATCATAAATTTCATATAATTACAACACTCAGCATATAAATATTATAAGATTAATAAATGAAATTATTTGATTACCATTATATGTATTAAAATATATACAAATGATATAGGTTCGTGAATCCGAGGCCAACCCTGCATTGTTCAGTATCGCCGTATGAATATTTTTACTACAAAATATTAGATTGTGAGTTTCATTTAATCCCTTTTTACTCTTTACATTTTTGGGGCTGAGAATACATGCAAATGTTTTATTAAATGTTTTACAATAATTATATGCGTGAGTTTCATTATTCCCTTTTTATATATATTTTTGGGCTGAGAATACATGCAATCTTTTAATAACTATTTTACAATATTTATATGCGTGAGTTTCATTACTCCCCTTTTAAATGCTTTTGCAATATATATTTTTGGGACTGAGAATGCATGCACTTTTATAAATGTTTTACGGAATAGATACAAGTAATAAAAACTACATTATATGGTTGTATTATTAATCGAATATGCCCCTTTATAGTCTGGTAATCTAAGAATTAGGGAACAGAAACCCTAATTGACGCGAACTCTAAAGATAGATCTATCGGGCCCAACAAGCCCCATCCAAAGTACCGGATGCTTTAGTACTTCGAAATTTATATCATGTCCGAAGGAGGATCCCGGAATGATGGGGATATTCTTATATGCATATTGTGAACGTCGGTTACCAGGTGTTCAGTCCATATGAATGATATTTTTGTCTCTATGCATGGGACGTATGTTTATGAGAAATGGAAATATGAAATCTTGTGGCCTATTAAAACTATGAAATGATTATTTATGTTAAACTAATGAACTCACCAACCTTTTGGTTGACACTTTAAAGCATGTTTATTCTCAGGTACGAAAGAAATCTTCCGCAGTGCATTTGCTCATATTAGAGATATTACTTGGAGTCAATCATGACATATTTCAAAAGACGTTGCATTCGAGTTTTTGAGTTCATCAAGATTATTATTAAGTCAATTATATTTGGATATATTATGAAATGCTATACATGCCTGTCAACTGTCGATGTAACGAAAGTTTGTCTTTTAAAAACGAATGCAATGTTTGTAAAATGTATCATATAGAGGTCAATTACCTCGCGATGTAATCAACTGTTGTGAATCGTTTGTAATCGATATGGACTTCGTCCGGATGGATTAGGACGGGTCTTTACATGATTTGTAAGAGATTTTGTTGAGAAGATACCCGAATCACTTAGCTTCCACGACCAAAAATCATCTTTACCAATTACCATTTTAGCACCCGAGATCAACATATTCAATTCGTCCAATTCTGTCGAGGTCCTCCCGTTTATGTCACGCACCCATGCCCAATTTGTACTAGTCGTTTTGCCATCCCAAGTAACACGATCCGACACTAATGCATTAATGTTTGACTCTAAGCGCACCAATCTTTTGAACGTAGCCTTTAAGGGTTTCTCGGTAAGCCAAACGTCTTCCCAAAATTTTGTTGAGTTCCCATTGCCGATAACTTTAGAAAATGACTTGGAAAAATCTTACTCCGAAGCCATCAATCTCGAAACCTGTTTTGACAATTTTGCTCCAAGTAGAGTTAGAGTAAGAATGTGAAACAGCCCCACCCGAAATCATTAGCCCCGAATCCCCAAAAAATACTTTTTATAACACTAACCCACAAGGAAGTGTGTTCGGTATGAAACCTCCACCACCACTTGCCAATTAGTGCTAAATTTTTACATTTTAAAGAACCAAAATTAAGTCTGCCATCCGCGTATGAACGGATGACATCCTTCCATTTTACCCACGAGATTTTTGACTCGTTACCCACCCCTCCCCAAAAAAATTTCCTTCTCATACTCTCAAGTTCATTAAGCACGCAAGGCGGGGCACGGAAGAGCGAAAGGTAGTACAAAGACAAACTATTAAGAACCGAAGTAACGAGGGTAGCGCGTCAGCCGAAGGACATCGATCGCGCTTTCCAATCCGCAAGTCTTTTCCCAAACTTATCGATAACCGGTTTTCAACTTTCAAATTTATTCATTTTCGTACCGATAGGCAACCCGAGATAAATAAAAGGAAAACTACCAACTTTACACCCAAATAAGTTAGCCATGGATTCAACTTCACTTTAATCACCTCCTACACCAAAAAGATTACTTTTATTGTAGTTACCTTCAATCCGGAGCACAACTCAAAACACTTCAAAAGCTTCATCAAGCTTTCAACATTATTCAAACTCCATTCCCCAAAAAACAATGTGTCATCCGCATATTGGAGATGCGAGATTGGCACATTATTACTCCCGATTCTAACCCTACAATAAAGTCCGTTCGAAACCGCCGACTTTGCTAACCAATTAAGTCCCTCAGCCGCAATAATGAATAAGAAAGGTGAGAGCGGGTCACCTTGTCTTACACCTCTCCCAAGCCGAAACTCTTTTGTTGACGATCCATTGACGAGAACCGAGATAGATGCCGTTTTCAAGCAAGAAGAAATCCAACCCCACCATTTATCACCAAACCCCATAAAGCCCATCATATCATCAAGAAATTCCCAACTTAGGCTATCAAAAGCCTTTTCAAAATCAACCTTGAACAACATACTTTTCATGCGACTCCTTTTCAAAAACTCGTAAGATTCATTAGCAATAAGAACGCCGTCTAATATATTCCTCCCTTTAATAAACGCACTTTGCTCAAACCCCACAAGATACGGAATAACCTTCCTAAGCCTCAACGATAGTAATTTCGCAATGATTTTGTAAAAACTACCAATGAAACTAATGGGTCTATAATCATTTAAACTTACCGGATCCACCTTTTTGGGAACAAGGGTTATGAAGGAAGAGTTGCACCCGTATGAGATCTCACCCTTTTCCCAAAACCATTGAACCGCTGCGACAAGATCCTCACGAATAATTGCCCAAAATTTCTTGAAAAATCTCATGTGGAAACCATCCGGCCCCGGGGCTTTGTTACTAGCACACTCGTTTATCGCCTCTCATATCTCCTCCTCCGAAAATGGATCTTCTAATTCCCTAGCTTCACAATCTGTTATCTGTTTACATAAGAGGTCGATAGAACCTGTCTGTTGCGGATTATCATTCAAGTTATTCACTGGATCATAAAAAACCAGCCCAACATGAGCAATGTCAGGCCCACGGTTAACAGGTATGCCAGCCCTTGGCCCGTAGTTAACTTGATTGCCCACTGTTTGCCCACACGTGACAAAACCACCCTAGATGCGTGGCCTATCAACCGAATTTTTTTCGAATAGCTTGTTGAAATGAGAAAAAAATCGTATCTTTAACATAATTTGGATCTTCGTGCCAAATCCCATCAACCATTATACCTCGGAAGTTACACTTGTTATATTTCCTTCTTAATGTAGCATGAAAAAATTTTGAGTTTTCGTCCCCATCAAGAATCCATTTGACCTTTGCTCTTTTGTTTCAACATACTAGCTTTCACTTTTTCTTTTTCCCCCCAACGTCTTCTACAATCAAGCCATGTTTCCCGATCCGACTCACTAAGAGTATTAGATTCCGCTTTCAATTCCCACTCCATTGCTTCGTTCTTTAGTTCATTTATACGAATCAAGAGAACAGAAGTTTTTTAAACTCCAAGATTTGAGCGCCAACTTAACGTTCTTTAACCTATCCCTAAACACACAATCCTTCCTATATCCCTGAATAGGTTGAACCCAAGCCTCACTAATTATTTTATCCAGCTCTTCACAATTGAACCATTCATCAAAAACCTTGAACGGTCTCGGCCCGTAATCAAGCACCTTATCCCTAAGAAGCAAAGGACAATGGTCCGAGAGATTCCTATCTAATGAAACAATCGAGAGATCTTCCCAAAGACTAAGAAAATCATTCGAAACCAAGAACATATCGAGTTTGTTAAATTTAACCCCATCATCGCTTATTCTCGTGAACTTTCTACCATTAAGGGGGATTTCAATCAAACTATTTCTAACAATGAAATCGTTGAATCTATCGGCCCGACATTGATGAAATTGGGAATTCATACGATCCGAAGAAGTCCTAACTTCATTGAAGTCCCCGCATAGAAGCCACTTAGAATTAACACTCTCCAAAAGCTTATCTAAATACTCCCACATAAGTTTTTTGCTACGGTCATTATGAGGGCTATAAACATTAACAATGGTAGAATCATTACCCGTGGTCCTCCATCTCCTCTAATGGCTAAAAAGAACTCACAAAAGGTATGGCTATCCACCTCAAAAGCACCTTTATCCCAAACTACTAGCAAACCCCCCGACTCTCCTACCGCACCTCTTTAATAATACCCACAATTTGTATCCCCCATAAGGAGTACACCCACGCATCCAAGACCTCTTTGCACTTTGTCTCTTGAAAAACCGCTATACATGGTCGTTCTTTCATGCAAATATTACGAACCCACCCAAATTTCCCATCAACCGCAAACCCCCGAACATTTAGAGAAAGGATCTTCATAGAGAACCAAGACAAACGAAAGGTTAGCGAACACTTACAAAGGGGTTGAGGTAGACCACCTCAATCCAATTTGTTCGCCACATTTCCTCACTTCCTCACTGTTGAGTGATTTTTCTTTTCCATCACATGACTTCTTCAAAGGAGGTTTATCTCCTTTTGATCTTTTACCTTTTCTACTCCCCCTCTTACCACACGTTCTACAGTTGAACTTCTTGTTTCTATCGCAATTCGAATCACACTTGAACCTGTTTTTAAATCTCATTATCTGTAAAGATGCCCGACAATTAGTCATCGCTATCAAATAGTAATCACTGCAATAAGAGACCTCTGTTGTACCCCTACTCGAAGCCCTGCGGTTATTATTATTGTCGGGTACATAAGAGAAATTACCCATGTTATCAGAAGAAGATATATTCCTATTGTGTTTTACTTTTGGAAGTTTGGCCTTCGATGCCTTTTTCTTATTACAACCCAATTCTCCCATATTAGGTCCATTGGACTTTTCCACAGTATCCTCTGATCCATCATCCATTATTGATATACTAGGCCCAACAGTATCCTTATTAATACCCACTCCACCACTATTTTCGTGATTGGGCCCAAAATTTGGATCTTGTGTCGGCCCAAACATATTCGGCCCGCTCCCTACCCTATCTTCGATATTTGGCCCATCAACAACAATGTTAGGAGGTTTAACAGGACTTACTGGAATATTAAGAGTCACCTCTTTAACATGCGAATGGATCTCATCTGATTGGTCACTCAAGAAACACACCTCCCCTCTAGGGTTTCCCAGGTCATTAATCTTATTCTTGGAATTAATTCCTTCTCCAGTATTCACCTCGAGCGTATCATTAACCACCTCGTCATCATTGTTGTCTGCACAAGTTTCAATATTTCCAGACTGTTCATCTTCAATGGTGTGTGCCTAAGCACCAACCGGAGAGTTCACCTCCGCCTAAATCTTTTGACCTGAACACATTGAATCATCGGATTTCATGGATTCCTCAGCATCATCATCATCCTCACTTCTTAGGACCTCATTAAACAGACTGAACTCATCATCATCCTTCGGTATTTCCTCATCTTCCTCCTCACTAGAGTACTCACTAGATACTATTACGGAAATAGCGGGGTCTAAGCGGTAGCGCCCCTGGTGGTGTCCAAGGCCCAGCACCCAGCGCCCCGTAATTTTAGGACGTATATGTTTTATCAAAAAGTTGCTTGTCAACCGATTTTTCCGCCAAATGTCGTGACGTTTCGGTTATCGACTTATCCCGCCAAAATGAAGGATTATACATTTATACCCTTTGGTTTTAACAACTGAATTATAACCATTTACTGGCTTTTCATTTTCAAACACTGAAACACACATCCTCTCTAATACTTTAGTTGCGTATTGTTCTTATCTGCAACCGAATCACGTTTTTGTCTTATCTCAATTTGGATTTCGTGATACCCAAGACTTGTTGGGTCAAAATACTAAATTGAGAAATTGATTTCACGATTCAATAACTAATCGGATTATCAACTACAATCCTGTTTGAAAAAATTACGCTGTTGGTACCTGTGGTTTGTTTAAATTATCATGACAACACCTAAACTTTTTTTCTTGCGTAGTTGGTACTTAGATTTTGTGTAACTTGCGTGGTTGGTACTCAGACTAACTCCAATCAAATTTTAATGGTTAACCCCTCACATGTGCCACGCATGTGAGGGTATGATTGTCCGACATGATTATCATCAACGAGAATAGTACAAAATACATATAGTGAAAAAGGAAAATATTAAAGGTTACCATTAAGCTAGTGAATGACATCCATTTTAGCTACAATTATTATAACATAAACGAGTTTAATCAACGAAAACATAAACAAACCTTCTTGATCGCCTTTTGAGCACCTAAAGCAACTGTATCTTTAACCTCTGCAAATCAACCCCCAAATTATATTACAAACGTTCCCTAATTCGATTCAAGAAATAATGCCCAACTTAAATCAAAGTGAAATTACTAACACATAAACATCATTACTTCATTACTAATTAATATAGCAAAGAACAAATAAGATATCTAAGTTTCAGTATCAATGAATCACATGTTAGAAATACATAAGAGTACATTTAAATAGTACAAGGTTAAAATCATAAACTGAATCAATACTTAGTGGCATATAACTCTAGCTTCTTCTCAAACTTCCGACCAGAATGTTTTAATTCTATCTTTTCTGAATAAACCTAAAAAAGCGCTTAGTTAAATACAAATTGAATGATTTAATAATACACAAAATTAATCAATAATGGATTGATTTCTGAAAGTGTCGTGCACTTGTCTTCCCCATTACAGCGAATTTGTATCGATATCTAAACCGACATGATTATCATTAGGATCATTAATCATTAAAATGTGGATCGAGTCAAGTATCGAATTCGATTACGATGAATTCGTTTTTAGTTTATTTTGACGAGTTAACAAGACCCAAATACCCACCGGGTGACCTGAGGAGTTGATTTTTTGGGGAGATTTAATTTTTATATGTTATAACATTTTATTTGTTGATTTGTTGAAATAAATTTGTGTAAATTGTAAATTTGATATGATTGATAAGAGTACTATTTGATCGCATGCAGAGTGCTTCTATTCGTTGATTTGTTGAAATAAATTTTTGTGAATTGTAAATTTTACTATCATTTATGTAAACGGACGAATATACCCTCACATGCGTGGCACATGTGAGGGGTTAACCATTATAATTTGACTATAGTTAGTTAGAGGTACCAATCACGCAAGTTAAACAAAACATAGGTACCAACTACGCAAAAATAAAAGTTTAGGTGTTGTCATGATAATGTTAACAAACCACAGGTACCAACGGCGTAATTTTTTCATCCTGTTTTATAACATAAATATAATGCAAAACCAGCCTTGTCTACAAAGCGTAACGTCATGCTTGTATCTTGGGAAGCTTTTAGTATGGGATAATTAGCATGGCAGGAATACAAAACTATATAGCAGGATAGTTATTTTTACCAATCTAACATTATGCCTCCTTATTCCTATTTATAAACTCTCTAACAGTATTTTACCTCATTTTTGGCGGGAATATGCTCGAAAAAAAATTGATAACATGCATCATACGTAATATTATTCCTGAATGTTATTCTTCGAGCGTTTTTTTACATCATATGTGAATATTTTTCAAGATTTAGCCCGACTTAGAATTTAAGGTTTACGGTTTAGAGTTTAGGGCTTAGGGTTTAGGGTTTAGGGCTTAGGGTTTAGGGTTTTGGGTGCCAAAACCCAAAACCCTAATTTCTAAAGCCAAAACCCTAATTTCTAAATCCTATGTAACGACCCAACCCTCGTTATAACAAAACACGACCCAAAAAAAAAAAATTCTGGACCTGCACAACTGGACGGCTTCCAGATTCCTGGACGGCGTCCAGTACTGAAGGCCTGGACGGTGTCCTGCCTTTTTGGACTGCGTCCAATTGGGCTAAAAAGTTCTGATCAGTTTTCCATTAAGCTAGAACGAAACACCCGCTTCCCGACACTATCCAACGAAACCAATTATCACAACATATCAAAATAAGTAAAACTAATAGATTTCCAACATCGAAACGAGTTTTACAAAACAGGGCCCACAATGGTCGTTTTACGAGTTTCGTACAAATCATGAGTTTCGACCACATTAGTTTAATTTCCAAACGACACTATGAGCATGGTGTTTGGGGGTTAAACTACCCAAATCTCGGTCAAAATCCAAAAGCTATCAAACCAAAAAGCGTCTCCTAAACCACGAGCGGGACCTCTAATCCAATCGAATGCCCTTACCCTTATCAACGCCGGAGCCTATAAAAAGATAAACAACGAGAGGGTAAGCAAAATGCTTAGTGAATGCAATAATTATACATATACATATATAATATACCTACTTGCAACCACTTACACACATACCGCATACATGCTAGCAACACAGTTAGCTTACAATTTCAAGTATAAAGCTAGTAACCTCCAATACCGCAAGCTAGAAACAGCAAAGGCATATATATTATGCTACACTACAACACAATAATCATGGTTAACCAATTGAACAAGGGAACGGTGTTTAAAGACCGTCAGAGTTCATAACAACCATTAATGCACTTAACACATCGTATACTAACCCCACGGGTGGCATCTTAACACGTCGATACTTCACCCTGGGTGGCGTCTTAACACGTCGACACTTCACCCCGAGTGGCGTCTTAATACTTCGACACTTCACTCTTCATTTTACTTGAGGTGGCATCTTAACACGTCGATACTTCACCTCGAGTAGCGCCTTGACACATCGGCACTTCACCCGTTAATCTCTTGGAGTGGCATCTTAGCACATCGATACTTCACTCCGGGTAGTGTCTTAACACATTGACACTTCACCCCGGGTGGCGTCTTAACACATCGACACTTCACCCATCATATTACTTTGAGTGGTGTCTTAGCACATCGACACTTCACTCGTCACGTGAAATGTGGTGTCTTAGCACATTGACACTTCACATCTCACGCTACAACAAATAAATACATTATATACCTACGCATATAATTATTCCACTCACCTTAGAGTCTATTGTGAAGGATAACTGAGCTTGCAAACTTCAATGTAACGTACCTATTACATTATGCACATAATCAATCACAAGATCAAGTTGGTCAACCAACTCACTCACCATTCTAGTGTCATTTTAGCCCATGGTGCAATTTCGACCCATTTGCACACTTAACCCTAATATTGGGTCAACTTCGCCAAAAACCCTAACCCTAGCCATTTAGGGTCTTAATACACATATAATCACAATGTTATCTCATTTTCACACTAACAAGACAACTTAGGTCATCAAAGACCCGTTTTACCTATTCGAGGTTTCCACACCCATTCGGGTCACCACATGCCCAAATAGCACCCATTTACATAACATCTAGGTGTGTTAGTGGTTATGTGATGGCCCGGAAATTTCTGACCAAATTTAAACTTAATCTTTAATGTTTCCGACACGATAAGCAAAGTCTATGAAGTTGAATCCTAAAATTCTTGAACTATTCAAATACCTTTCGATTGTTCTCAATGATTTGTGAACAATTACATATAAATAGATACATATACTATAACTTGAAAACGTAACGAAGTGTTATGTAAATGATACTGTGCATTAAACATATTGGTTTGATTATCTGATTGATATATTTAACTACGAAGTTAAAAGATTATGCTAAACGATTGATGTGATGCCCCGTACAAAACCATCGTGTACGAATCATCAACAACAGGATCATTACAAGGTTAAGTACTATATGCGTTTTCAAAAAGAGTTTGCATTCAATAATAAAGTGATGTCTAAACCAACATCGAATGTTTTACAATCCAAAAGCATGCTTCACTAAGTAGAAGCAAATAATAAGTGTATGTGACCACAATGGTCGTTACAAGTCATAGTTCAAAAGTACTAAAGTTTGAATGCAAGGTAAAGTAGTTCATGCGATGACAACTCTAAGCAGCGGGTGTCTACAGCACGACTAGTACACAGCGGAAGCTAACCTCAAGCACCTGAGAAAAACATGCTTAAAAACGTCAACACAAAGGTTGGTGAGCTATAGTTTAAGTATAACAGTAAGTAAGGTAGGCCACGAGATTTCAGTGCTACAAAGAGCGTTTCAAAACAATATGATAAAGTATATGTTAACCGTGGGCACTTGGTAACTAACTTAACGTTTATACCCCCTGAAAGTACACTTGGCAAGTGCGTACATCTACGAAGTATTAAACACTCGTTAAATGATTGCGCTACTAGCCCGAGTGGGGATGTCAAACCCTATGGATCCATATCTAAGATTCGCGTTCACGGTTCAAAAACCAATGATTAAACGTTACCGATCTAAAGGGAATGTTTATGCCATTGTATAATCCACAAATATATAAGTTTAAGTACTCGTGCCTAGTATGTAAAACATAAATCCACATGTATTCTCAGTTCCTAAAATAAGTTAAAGTAAAAAGGGAATGCTATAACTCACAATGATAATGTAGTCGTAAAGTCGAGTTGGGAAAAGGTGTGCAAGTAATCGGTCCGAAGGTCCTCAACCTAAGACAAATAGTACTAAGTCAGTAATTCGTACGAATAGGTTTAAAAGTATGTAAATAAGGTCTTAAAGGTCATCATCAAACAAAAGGCGTAAAGTAAGTTTCGTTTATGAAAGTAGTTTAAAACAAAGGCTGATTTCGGTCAGTCACCACGGCCTCTACCCTTACTAAATTAAGGTGATACCAGTGGACATGGCTCCGTATATGAGTCCTTTAAGTGTGGTAAAATTTACAGAAGCAAAATCGTCTTTGTTTGACCGTGGCGACGGTCTAAGTGCGAGTAGGTCAGAAATTTCTGCACAACGTTAAAAGGACATAGTGACGATCGGAGGGCCATAAATCCTAAACCGTAACTCGGATTAAGACGAGTCCTATATGAAAAGTTATCTACTCGAAAAGAGATTTTTGAAAATCATAATCACAACAGCCCAGGTCTACTGGTCTGTTACAGAATCGCCAAAACAGTAGGTAGAAGATAGTAAACAGATAATAATGGGTTCCGGTGGGTTTAGTGTTTGATGTTCATCATGGTTCTCATCCTTGATGCCTATAGCTTCAAGTGTACAACTCATTGATGTGTTTACATCATATTTACCAAGTTTTGACCATCATAACCCTAGTGTAAGTCTAAGACATGAAGCACAACTCACTTAAGAGTTGTATGAAGTTTGATGAACTAAAGTTACATCAAAGTCTTAGATCTAACACATACATGGACTTTAAAGCTAATAACAAGTTACAAACTTGAAAGTAAACTAACTAATCAAGATCTTAAGATGTAGAACATAGTTCTTAGTTTGATCTTGAAGATCCAAGACTCAAAAGTCTAGATCTAACATAAGTGTACAAAGTTATATTTAAAGAAAACTTATTTACATGTTCTTGAACTTTTAAGTTAACTTTTAGTTCCAAGAGATATGAGATCAAGACTAACTTGTAGTACTTGACCAACAACAACCAAAATCATAAAATTAAAGTGCAAGTAAAACTAAATAAACAAGTAAAAGGTTCATGGTTGTTCATACTTTTAAACATTCAACCAAAGTTTGATCTTTAAGTAAAGTAAATTTCAAGTTTACTTCAAGAACTACAAGTATGTCTTCAACACATGAACTTACAATCTTTGAAACAATAAAAGTAGAATCATAAACTAGTAAGTTTATGTTCTTGTGTTCTTGATAAATACAAGATATTATGAAGAATCAAACTAGTAAGTTTGATCTTGTAACTAGTAAAGAATAACTAACAATTACATGTAACAACTAACAACAACAAGTAATCAAACTACAAGTAACAAAAGATGATGATGATTATGGGTGAAAGGCCATGATTTTACCAAGAAAAAAGAAAGGAAGAAATGCTTCAAGTTACTTACAAGAATGTAGAAAGAATTGAGAGAGAAAAGAAGCAAGTATGTGTGTGTGTTTTTGAGAGAGAAATCAAGTAAGTGAGTAATGAGAAAAATGAAACCAAAAGCTCCATCTAATGGCCTAAAGGCCACGGTTTCTGCAGCAAAAAGGGAGGAAGGAGTTTGTTTGATGGTTACTTGCATGTAAAGCTTGAAAAAGTTGGATAAAGAATGGTTATGCATGGGGATTAAGTGCCAACTATATTCCAAGTCTTTTAACTAGCTAGTTCCTCACTAAATGATACTTACAAGTGAATGACATGAGCTAACTAAGTCCATTAATAATGTAGGGTGGGATTATAAGCCCAAAGTCATAAGTCCATAACACTAATAAAGCCCAAGTTCACTTAATTAACAAATAAATCCAATTAAAGCCCATGTAATTAACTAAAAGCCTTAGTTAATTAAAATGATTAATAAAACAAATCATGAATGTAAATAATATTCAAAAATATTATTCGTGCAAGTTTCGTGTGTCACAAAGACGTTTCGGGCATTTAAAAGTCAAGTTCGGGCAATCATGGCAACATGTAAATGTAATAACATACATTCGTTTTATCACACGTATTAATAATAACAATTATTAATAAATAAACGTTGGAAAATCCAGGGTCGTTACAATTGAATTAAAAGATATTTACTGAGTCCCTTAAGGATTATGATATTATTACGGGTCTCGGTTGTGAGGTCCACGTTGATTTGGGAAATCATTCATTCTTAACGGTATTCGGAATAAATGGTAAAGTGTTTGTTTAAATAATGTAATTTGGACACATACAATAATAAGGAATATTAACTGTTAGAATTAGATATATGAATAACTTAGATATGTATTTTAAAAACGTGTTTATTAATATTGAAAATATATATTTAACAATACGATAAAATATAATACTAACTTGGTCATAAAACGAATTGTTATTATATATATATATTAACAAATAGCGAGACGATAATTTATAGAAGTAAATGACCAAAATACTTGAAAGTTTAAGATATACTTTGAGTGGTATAGTTTAGAGATAATTTAAGGCTATATTTTGACAAAGGTACGTGACACGAAACGTAAAATGCAAGTTTTCTCAGCGTACGAAAGGACATTTGAAAAACCGGAACTGGGACATAAGTCGAGTGATGACGTACGACTTATCGGAACAAAAATTACAAGTCAACTATGCATGTGAATTTAATATAATATATAATTAATTAAATTAAATTATATATATTATATTAATATTTAAATATGTCAACAAACTAGAAGTTAAAAGAATGTGAGCTGGATCAGAAGGCCATGCGATCGCATGGCCTTGATGCCCAAAAACCATGCGATCGCATGGGGCAGGAAATCAGGCCACATCTATTTAAACTCGATCTGTTTTTGTTTCTGATGCAATTCCTTCTCAACCTCGATCTTTCTCTCTAAATATACTTATATTTATATTTATTATTATTATTATTATTATTATTATTATTATTATTATTGTTATTATTATTATTATTATTATTATTATTAAGATTAATATTATTATTAATCTTATTATTATTAATATTATTAATTAGTATTATACATAAAATACTACGACGAGGTTATGAGCGTGTCACTTTCAAAATGGTTTTCAAGCGGGATAGAGCTAAGTAAATTATGGGTTATTGCCAAGGAGGTTATGGGTAATGTTCGGGGGTATATTTGTGAATCAAACCTAGTGTTTATCATCTCCGTTACGTCTACGTACTTTCCTACAATATTGAATCTCAATACTGATACGTAAGCACTCATATCTTATCTTTTATATATTAATTATGTATACATGTCTAGTGCTCGAGTATATATATATTTATATATGCTTGTATGCTAAATTTCGTCGTTAAACAGTTTATAATGAATCACTAATTAAATACATATATTACTGGTAAAAGGTATATGATATACATGTTTTTGGAAAGCTGACGAAAAATCAATAACTTTTCATTTAGATATCGAATAGTTTCGATGAACGGATTAAAAGATATGATCAAATAAATTATGATTGACGTTAATTGAAATTGCTTTTGAATCTGCAATTAAGATTTAAACAACTTGTTTACGAGACTAATAAAGTGAACTTTTAAATATTACCAACCGAGTAAATGAATCCTTATATAAGGTACGTCTCGTTTTGTTAAACAACTGTCAAAATTGACTTTTTAGAAACGACTTTGGATAACTTTTGTATGTCGATCTCGAGCATTAGGATTGTGATACACTATGACCTGACCGAGCTTGATAGACATTAATTTACCAACATATGTTCTCTAGGTTGAGATCTATGATTATTTGGTAATCCGAGTTTCAGTCACATTTTGGTGAACAACTTTATATGCTGCTAAGGTGAGTTTCATTTGCTCCCTTTTTAAATGCTTTTGCAAATATATATTTTTGGGCTGAGAATACATGCACTTTATTTTAAACGCAATGGATACAAGTACATACTAAATTCTACACCGAGTTTGAACCGAAAATCCCTTAGCTTTGGTAACTAGTAACTGCCGGTTATAAGAACTGGTGGGCGTGAGTAGTTATATATGGATCCGTAGGGCTTGACATCCCCGTCTGTTCCAGGTATAGAAACCCTAGCATGAACTATAAAATAGACGTATGCTATTTGAGTGTATTGTACATGTTGGTTGCATGTTAAACACATGGGTACTTATTATAGAGACGTTAAAGCTTAGTTACCAGGGTGCTCAATCTTATAGAATATTTTGATAAACGTTTCTGGATGAAACAACTGAAATCTTGTGATCCACCTTTACATACAGATTATACGAAACAATAAAACTATGAACTCACCAACCTTTGTGTTAACACTTGTTAGCATGTTTATTCTCAGGTTTCCTAGAAGTCTTCCACTGTTTGCTTATATGTTAGACAAGCTATGTGTTTGGAGTCTTATATCACATACTTTTCAAGGAAACGTTGCATTCACCAAATCATCACCATGTATCTTATTTTGACTGCATTGTCAATGGAAGTATCATTGTAAACTATTATATTACGGTGATTGTCTATATGTATAAATCATCAGATGTTGAAAACCTTTGATTTAAATATTCATTTATGGTGTACCTTTTCAAAAGAATGCACTGTTAACAAAACGTATCACATAGAGGTCAAATACCTCGCAATGAAATCGATGAATGACGTTTTCGTCCATATGGATTTGGAGTGATCGTCACAGTTGGTATCAGAGCGTTGGTCCTAGTGAAGCAGGTCTTGCATGAGTGTGTCTAACTGATAGTTGTTAGGATGCATTAGTAAGTCTGGACTTCGATCGTGTCTGCATGTTAAAAGTTTTGCTTATCATTTCTTGTCGGAAATTACATGCTTATCATTCTTAAGTCTAGACACGTTTTTCAGCATTTTTTGCATAAATGGTGTATAGACAAAAATTCATATCTTAGCGTATCTGTTACTGTAAACTTTTCCTGACACCTTCCGAAAATTTCTCCGTGATTTATGGAATTTGGTAATATATACATATGTAAATTATGTATTGAAGAATACCAAACTAAATTCTATAATCTAATTCATATCAAAAATCATCTCCCTAATTATACAAGATGGATCCCGTATCTAGTTCAAATTCCTTAAACTCTGACAGCCATTCCGATATGGATATTCACCTGAATTCTGAAGACAGTGTAACCGGAATGGATCAACCAATTAGCCATCATCTATTCTGGATGAATTGGGGATGGGTTCGTAGCCTACTTAATTATTGGAGACAAGAAGAAGGCGATCTCTTCCATCCACCACATTGCCCTCTTGGCGAAGAACCTGAAGCACTTACCGGCGAACCTGTTCGTAATACCATTTTCTCTCTCATCTCCAAAATATCTCATCATGATCATATACTCTCTCAAATTCTGGATCTTATTCATCCGCTCGTCCGAACCGCCAATCATCCCGGTGTAGTAGAAGAAGTCAACGAGCTTCGCGCTCGGGTAGTAAATTTGGAGAATATGGTGCAAAGGTTACAAGCACCAGCAGCATCACCGGCATCAACAGTACCACCGACAACAACACCAACAGTACCATTACCAACACCAACAACATCCGCATCGCAAACCTCAACTTCACAATCTGTCCCACGAGCATCAACGTCATACACACCGTAGTTACCAAGAAATACCAGCAACAATAACCGATGAAGTATTAACTCATTTCCCCTGAAGAAATTTTATGTATATTTAATATATATGAATTTTGAAATCAAAATAAATCTTTTCGTACTAAGCTATTACGTGTGAATCTTAACTGGTAGGTACTACTCGGTTAGTTCATATTACTAATATGCAATGATGTACATCCTTCCTTAACAACTTAACCATTGTTAACTATAATCTCTGTTTCAACTTAATGAATTTCATTTCATAATAAACCAAGTGTATTATTCAATTACATAATTAATTTTACATTTTCATTTTCGATGTACTCGAAACTTTCTAGAAAACATCATATGTGCCTTGTAAGGTTCACAAAAATTCCACGAGCATCAACATCCTTCACCGAGGAATAAGAATAAATAATGAAGTATCGATTACATTAGCGAAATACTCCGCAAAGATTATGTAATCTTTAATGTTTTAGAGATTAGTCATTTCTAAGTCAAGCCGAAAATTAAATGAGCTTAATATGATATTAACTCATTAAATCTGTGTTACATCCGAAGAAAATATACATACATATATTTTCATAAAGACGGTAATAAAAATTCTTTTGTACAAAGTATTAATTGTGAAATCTTTAACGGGTAGGTAATACCCGGGAAATATTTAAGTTCACAATTAATATGTTACACTGTATATTCTTCAACTTTGATTCAAAAATTATTACCAATACTCACAACGATATACAATCGTTTTTATACAAATTAAATTACATATTCTGATATTGACGGATCAGAATCCAAGTCATAACTCTGAACCAGTGACATCATTCTTAGATCTCTATATCTTTCAAAGCTATACTTTAACTTTAAATCTGTGCAAGATCCATTAGCATTGTTTTTACCGAAAATAACCTTACAATTCCCTTTCAAAAGTATCCAGTATTAACAACCTTTCAACCAGTCAACGATGACCTTTCAGACTTGTAACTTTGGCATATACATTTTTGTTACTGGGGAACCTTTCATGTTCCACCACATTAACAGTAAATGTACCAGCAAATTCATTAATCTGTGACTTAAATTCTCTCCGAAAAACCATTATAATTGTTCATTGAAACCCTATCATGCACTCATCCACATCTTGTAACGGTAATTGCCATACCAACTATCGAGAATTAGCAATCAGTATTTTGAATTTCGCAGCAATTCTACGCCAACAGTTATATATATACATATAATGTATATCTCCTAGACTTACTTACTTCGAATGTGAAGTTTCTGAAAACACCTTAAACCGCGAACTAGTTCTCGAAATTTTGAAAAGTACTGATAAAGCAGCAAAAACTGTAAACGACCTTAACAGTAAAAAGTTTGATGATAAAGAATAGTGTGTTGGCAAAGCTCAGAAAAAGAAAAGGTTTGGAACTAGAAAACAGATTGAGCAAAGTATGAAGGAGGCTGTGGATAAATCACAAGGACGAAACCTGCCTTTCAAGAATCTAAATGATTCAGTATTTGCTGAAGCCATTAATGAATACCTTGCTTCCGAATCTAAACCCTTGCGGACAATATTCTTCATCATCCTCTGATATTAGAAATTCTAAGATATTATCATATCTTTCATTATAAATATCTTCGATATTTCTGAAGATATGTTCATAACTATTATCATCCGAAATTATTTATCTCTTCACGCTCTCTGTGTTACATCATAAAAGAAACTATTTTAGTTTCTAGTTTCTGAAAATTTCGAAAAATGGATGTTTTTGAAGTAGTGTTAAGAATGGAAGCATGAGTTAGTATAATATAATGACATTTGATCAACGTGATTACATTACAGTAAGTCATGTTGAGTTTCTAATGGAACGTGATAAAGGTTCACAGATCCCACCCTCATCATGAACCATGTTACATAACTCTTTCATTCCATATAATCTCTAAACATATCAAGAAAATATTTTTCTTGATGATTCGGTCTTTTTCGAGGTATTCTGGTAATTTGACAAGTCAGATTGTGCCATTACCGTTTCTTTCTTAGAACATTAATTATGTTCATTCCGAAATTCATATCTACGAATTCTGGACCATTATTTGCTTGACTTGAAGGCGGGAAGAGAGAACGAAAGCATGAAGCTTCGAAATATAACGGAGAATATAAAGCCCGATAAAAATACATAAATCACAAACCATGTATATCAATAAGTATTTCAACGTAAAGACACGGGAGAACTAAAAATATTATAAAGCCACGAGTATAGTAAAAGTGAATAGATTCCTCCGGCGGCAGATGAAAAAGAAGAATGATAGATATGAAAGTTAGGAGTATATCAAGAATCAGAACTGGATGAAGCATTTTCACAATCTATTAAGAAGTATGAAATAAGGAAGAAGATTATAGGAGTGGTGAAAATAAATGAAACGGAAGAAGTCAATTTATAGCAAAATATCAGACATACCAATCGAGGCAGATTACGCATATAATCATAGGAAATCTTAATTTCCTTAAATTTCGAAGAATCAAATCTTATTTAGATTATGAAGATTTTCTATTCCTTAAATTCCGAAAATCAATCGTTACTACGTCAAGAGATAAGACACATCTCTAGTCTCCATTTCACTCTATTACGATAACTTCCCTCATACACTTCAAGTAATTGGATTGTTTTATACATATTATTCAACGGTGATAAAAATTCTATTTATCAACACATATTCGTCATGAAAACATTTTTATTATTAGCCATGACGACCTCACTCAAATTTCAGGACGAAATTTCTTTAACGGGGAGGTACTGTGATGACCCGAAAATTTCTGACCAAATTTAAACTTAATCTTTAATGTTTCCGACACGATAAGCAAAGTCTATGAAGTTGAATCCTAAAATTCTTGAACTATTCAAATACCTTTCGATTGTTCTCAATGATTCGTGAACAATTATATATAAATAGATACATATACTATAACTTGAAAACGTAACGAAGTGTTATGTAAATGATACTGTGCATTAAACATATTGGTTTGATTATATGATTGATATATTTAACTACGAAGTTAAAAGATTATACTAAACGATTGAATTAAAAGATATTTACTGAGTCCCTTAAGGATTATGATTTTATTACGGGTCTCGGTTGTGAGGTCCACGCTGATTTGGGAAATCATTCATTCTTAACGGTATTCGGAATAAATGGTAAAGTGTTCGTTTAAATAATGTAATTTGGACACATACAATAATAAGGAATATTAACTGTTGGAATTAGATATATGAATAACTTGCGATATGTATTTTAAAAATGTGTTTATTAATATTGAAAATATATATTTAACAATACGATAAAATATAATACTAACTTGGTCATAAAATGAATTTTTATTATATATATATTAACAAATAGCGAGACAATAATTTATAGAAGTAAATGACCAAAATACTCGAAAGTTTAAGATATACTTTGAGTGGTATAGTTTAGGGATAATTTAAGGCTATATTTTGACAAAGGTACGTGACACGAAACGTAAAATGCAAGTTTTCTCAGCGTACGAAAGGACATTTGAAAAACCGGAACTGGGACATAAGTCGAGTGATGACGTACGACTTATCGGAACAAAAATTACAAGTCAACTATGCATGTGAATTTAATATAATATATAATTAATTAAATTAAATTATATATATTATATTAATATTTAAATATGTCGACAAACTTGAAGTTAAAAGAATGTGAGCTGGATCAGAAGGCCATGCGATCGCATGGCCTTGATGCCCAAAAACCATGCGATCGCATGGGGCTGGAAATCAGACCACATCTATTTAAACTCGATCTATTTCTGTTTCTGATGCAATTCCTTCTCAACCTCGATCTTTCTCTCTAAATATACTTATATTTTTATTATTATTATTATTATTATTATTATTATTATTATTATTATTATTATTATTATTATTATTATTATTATTATTATTATTATTATTGTTATTATTATTATTATTATTATTATTATTATTATTATTATTATTATTATTATTATTATTATTATTATTATTATTATTAAGATTAATATTATTATTAATCTTATTATTATTAATATTATTAATTAGTATTATACATAAAATACTACGACGAGGTTATGAGCGTGTCACTTTCAAAATGGTTTTCAAGCGGGATAGAGCTAAGTAAATTATGGGTTATTGCCAAGGAGGTTATGGGTAATGTTCGGGGGTATATTTGTGAATCAAACCTAGTGTTTATCATATCCGTTACGTCTACGTACTTTCCTACAATATTGAATCTCAATACTGATACGTAAGCACTCATATCTTATCTTTTATATATTAATTATGTATACATGTCTAGTGCTCGAGTATATATATTTATATATGCTTGTATGCTAAATTTCATCGTTAAACAGTTTATAATGAATCACTAATTAAATACATATATTACTGGTAAAAGGTATATGATATACATGTTTTTGGAAAGCTGGCGAAAAATCAATAACTTTTCATTTAGATATCGAATAGTTTCGATGAACGGATTAAAAGATATGATCAACTGAATTATGATTGACGTTAATTGAAATTGCTTTTGAATCTGCAATTAAGATTTAAACAACTTGTTTACGAGACTGATAAATTGAACTTTTAAATATTACCAACCGAGTAAATGAATCCTTATATAAGGTACGTCTCGTTTTGTTAAACAACTGTCAAAATTGACTTTTTAGAAACGACTTTGGATAACTTTTGTATGTCGATCTCGAGCATTAGGATTGTGATACACTATGACCTGACCTAGCTTGATAGACATTAATTTACCAACATATGTTCTCTAGGTTGAGATCTACGATTATTTGGTAATCCGAGTTTCAGTCACATTTTGGTGAACAACTTTATATGCTGCTAAGGTGAGTTTCATTTGCTCCTTTTTTAAATGCTTTTGCAAATATATATTTTTGGGCTGAGAATACATGCACTTTATTTTAAACGCAATGGATACAAGTACATACTAAATTCTACACCGAGTTTGAACCGAAAATCCCTTAGCTTTGGTAACTAGTAACTGCCGGTTATAAGAACTGGTGGGCGCGAGTAGTTATATATGGATCCATAGGGCTTGACATCCCCGTCTGTTCCAGGTATAGAAACCCTAGTCTGAACTATAAAATAGACGTATGCTATTTGAGTGTATTGTGCATGTTGGTTGCATGTTAAACACAGGGGTACTTATTATAGAGACGTTAAAGCTTAGTTACCAGGGTGCTCAATCTTATAGAATATTTTGATAAACGTTTCTGGATGAAACAACTGAAATCTTGTGATCCACCTTTACATACAGATTATACGAAACAATAAAACTATGAACTCACCAACCTTTGTGTTGACACTTGTTAGCATGTTTATTCTCAGGTTTCCTAGAAGTCTTCCGCTGTTTGCTTATATGTTAGACAAGCTATGTGCATGGAGTCTTATATCACATACTTTTCAAGGAAACGTTGCATTCACCAAATCATCACCATGTATCTTATTTTGACTGCATTATCAACGGAAGTATCATTGTAAACTATTATATTACGGTGATTGTCTATATGTGGAAATCATCAGATGTTGAAAACCTTTTATTTAAATATTCATTTATGGTGTACCTTTTCAAAAGAATGCAATGTTTACAAAACGTATCACATAGAGGTCAAATACCTCGCAATGAAATCGATGAATGACGTGTTCGTCCATATGGATTTGGAGTGATCGTCACAGTTGGTATCAGAGCGTTGGTCCTAGTGAAGCAGGTCTTGCATGAGTGTGTCTAACTGATAGTTGTTAGGATGCATTAGTAAGTCTGGACTTCGACCGTGTCTGCATGTTAAAAGTTTTGCTTATCATTTCTTGTCGGAAATTACATGCTTATCATTCTTAAGTCTAGACACGTTTTTCAGCATTTATTGCATAAATGGTGTATAGACAAAAATTCATATCTTAGCGTATCTGTTACTGTAAACTTTTCCTGACACCTTTCGAAAATTTCTCCGTGATTTTTGGAATTTGGTATTATATATACATATGTAAATTATGTATTGAAGAATACTAAACTAAATTCTATAATCTAATTCATATTAAAAATCATCTCCCTACTTATACAAGATAGATCCCGTATCTAGTTCAAATTCCTTAAACTCTGACAGCCATTCCGATATGGATATTCACCTGAATTCCGAAGACAGTGTAACCGGAATGGATCAACCAATTAGCCATCATCTATTCTGGATGAATTGGGGATGGGTTCGTAGCCTACTTAATTATTGGAGACAAGAAGAAGACGATCTCTTCCATCCACCACATTGCCCTCTTGGCGAAGAACCTGAAGCACTTACCGGCGAACCTGTTCGTAATACCATTTTCTCTCTCATCTCCAGAATATCTCATCATGATCATATACTCTCTCAAATTCTGGATCTTATTCATCCGCTCGTCCGAACCGCCAATCATCCCGGTGTAGTAGAAGAAGTCAACGAGCTTCGCGCTCGGGTAGTGACTTTGGAGAATATGGTGCAAAGGTTACAAGCACCAGCAGCATCACCGGCATCAGCAGTACCACCGACAACAACACCAACAGTACCATTACCACCACCAACAACATCCGCATCGCAAACCTCAACTTCACAATCTGTCCCACGAGCATCAACGTCATACGCACCGTAGTTACCAAGAAATACCAGCAACAATAACCGATGAAGTATTAACTCATTTCCCCTGAAGAAATTTTATGTATATTTAATATATATGAATTTTGAAATCAAAATAAATCTTTTCGTACTAAGCTATTACGTGTGAATCTTAACTGGTAGGTACTACTCGGTTAGTTCATATTACTAATATGCAATGATGTACATCCTTCCTTAACAACTTAACCATTGTTAACTACAATCTCTGTTTCAACTTAATGAATTTCATTTCATAATAAACCAAGTGTATTATTCAATTACATAATTGATTTTACATTTTCATTTTCGATGTACTCGAAACTTTCTAGAAAACATCATATGTGCCTTGTAAGGTTCACAAAAATTCCACGAGCATCAACATCCTTCACCGAGGAATAAGAATAAATAATGAAGTATCGATTACATTAGCGAAATACTCCGCAAAGATTATGTAATCTTTAATGTTTTAGAGATTAGTCATTTCTAAGTCAAGCCGAAAATTAAATGAGCTTAATATGATATTAACTCATTAAATTTGTGTTACATCCGAAGAAAATATACATACATATATTTTCATAAAGACGGTAATAAAAATTCTTTTGTACAAAGTATTAATTGTGAAATCTTTAACGGGTAGGTAATACCCGGGAAATATTTAAGTTCACAATTAATATGTTACACTGTATATTCTTCAACTTTGATTCAAAAATTATTACCAATACTCACAACGATATACAATCATTTTTATACAAATTCAATTACATATTCTGATATTGACGGATCAGAATCCAAGTCATAACTCTGAACCAGTGACATCATTCTTAGATCTCTACATCTTTCAATGCTATACTTTAACTTTAAATCTGTGCAAGATCCATTAGCATTGTTTTTACCGAAAATAACCTTGCAATTCCTTTTCAAAAGTATCCAGTATTATCAACCATTCAACCAGTCAACGACGACCTTTCAGACTTGTAACTTTGGCATATACGTTTTTGTTACTGGGAAACCTTTCATGTTCCACCACATTAACAGTAAATGTACCAGCAAATTCATTAATCTGTGACTTAAAGTCTCTCCGAAAAACCATTATAATTGTTCATTGAAACCCTATCATGCACTCATCCACATCTTGTAACGGTAATTGCCATACCAACTACCGGGAATTAGCAATCAGTATTTCGAATTTCACGGCAATTCTACGCCAACAGTTATATATATACATATAATGTCTATCTCCTAGACTTACTTACTTCGAATGTGAAGTTTCTGAAAACACCTTAAACCGCGAACTAGTTCTCGAAATTTTGAAAAGTACTGATAAAGCAGCAAAAACTGTAAATGACCTTAACAGTAAAAAGTTTGATGATAAAGAATAGTGTGTTGGCAAAGCTCAGAAAAAGAAAAGGTTTGGAACTGGAAAACGGATTGAGCAAAGTATGAAGGAGGCTGTGGATAAATCACAAGGACGAAACCTGTCTTCCAAGAATCCAAATGATTCAGTATTTGCTGAAGCCATTAACGAATACCTTGCTTCTGAATCTAAACCCTTGCGGACAATATTCTTCATCATCCTCTGATATTAGAAATTCTAAGATATTATCATATCTTTCATTATAAATATCTTCGATATTTCTGAAGATATCTTCATAACTATTATCATCCGAAATTATTTATCTCCTCACGCTCTCTGTGTTACATCATAAAAGAAACTATTTTAGTTTCTAATTTCTGAAAATTTCAAAAAATGGATGTTTTTGAAGTAGTGTTGGGAATTGAAGCATGAGTTAGTATAATATAATGATATTTGATCAACGTGATTATATTACAGTAAGTCATGCTGAGTTTCTAATGAAACGTGATAAAGGTTCACAGATCTCACCCTCATCATGAACCATGTTACATAACTCTTTCATTCCATATAATCTCTAAACATATCAAGAAAATATTTTTCTTGATGATTCGGTCTTTTTCGAGGTATTTTGGTAATTTAACAATTCAGATTGTGCCATTACCGTTTCTTTCTTAGAACATTAATTATGTTCATTCCGAAATTCATACCTACAAATTCTGGACCATTATTTGCTTGACTTGAAGGCGGGAAGAGAGAACGAAAGCATGAAGCTACGAAATATAACGGAGAATATAAAGCCTGATAAAAACACATAAATCACAAACCATGTATATCAATAAGTATTGCAACGTAAAGACACGGGAGAACTAAAAATATTATAAAGCCAAGAGTATAGTAAAAGTGAATAGATTCCTCCGGTGGCAGATGAAAAAGAAGAATGATAGATATGAAAGTTAGGAGTATATCAAGAATCAGAACTGGATGAAGCATTTTCACAATCTATTAAGAAGTATGAAATAAGGAAGAAGATTATAGGAGTGGTGAAAATAAATGAAACGGAAGAAGTCAATTTATAGCAAAATATCAGACATAACAATCGAGGCAGATTACGCATATAATCAAAGGAAATCTTAATTTCCTTAAATTTCGAAGAATCAAATCTTATTTAGATTATGAAGATTTTCTATTCCTTAAATTCCGAAAATCAATCGTTACTACATCAAGAGATAAGACACATCTCTATTCTCCATTTCACTCTATTACGATAACTTCCCTCATACACTTCGAGTAATTGGATTGTTTTATCCATATTATTCAACGGTGATAAAAATTCTATTTATCAACACATATTCGTCAAGAAAACATTTTTATTGTTAGCCATGACGACCTTACTCAAATTTCGGGATGAAATTTCTTTAACGGGGAGGTACTGTGATGACCCGGAAATTTCTGACCAAATTTAAACTTAAACTTTAATGTTTCCGACACGATAAGCAAAGTCTATGAAGTTGAATCCTAAAATTCTTGAACTATTCCAATACCTTTCGATTGTTCTCAATGATTCGTGAACAATTATATATAAATAGATACATATACTATAACTTGAAAATGTAACGAAGTGTTATGTAAATGATACTGTGCATTAAACATATTGGTTTGATTATCTGATTGATATATTTAACTACGAAGTTAAAAGATTATGCTAAACGATTGAATTAAAAGATATTTACTGAGTCCCTTAAGGATTATGATATTATTACAGGTCTCGGTTGTGAGGTCCACGTTGATTTGGGAAATCATTCATTCTTAACGGTATTCGAAATAAATGGTAAAGTGTTTGTTTAAATAATGTAATTTGGACACATACAATAATAAGGAATATTAACTGTTGGAATTAGATATATGAATAACTTGCGATATGTATTTTAAAAACGTGTTTATTAATATTGAAAATATATATATTTAATAATACGATAAAATATAATACTAACTTGGTCATAAAACGAATTGTTATTATATATATATTAATAAATAGCGAGACGATAATTTATAGAAGTAAATGACCAAAATACTCGAAAGTTTAAGATATACTTTGAGTGGTATAGTTTAGGGATAATTTAAGGCTATATTTTGACAAAGGTACGTGACACGAAACGTAAAATGCAAGTTTTCTCAGTGTACGAAAGGACATTTGAAAAACCGGAACTGGGACATAAGTCGAGTGATGATGTACGACTTATCGGAACAAAAATTACAAGTCAACTATGCATGTGAATTTAATATAATATATAATTAATTAAATTAAATTATATATATTATATTAATATTTAAATATGTCGATAAACTAGAAGTTAAAAGAATGTGAGCTGGATCAGAAGGCCATGCGATCGCATGGCCTTGATGCCCAAAAACCATGCGATCGCATGGGGCTGGAAATCAGGCCACATCTATTTAAACTCGATCTGTTTCTGTTTCTGATGCAATTCCTTCTCAACCTCGATCTTTCTCTCTAAATATACTTATATTTATTATTATTATTATTATTATTATTATTATTATTATTATTATTATTATAATTATTATTATTATTATTATTATTAAGATTAATATTATTATTAATCTTATTATTATTAATATTATTAATTAGTATTATACATAAAATACTACGACGAGGTTATGAGCGTGTCACTTTCAAAATGGTTTTCAAGCGGGATAGAGCTAAGTAAATTATGGGTTATTGCGAAGGAGGTTATGGGTAATGTTCGGGGGTATATTTGTGAATCAAACCTAGTGTTTATCATCTCCGTTACGTCTACGTACTTTCTTACAATATTGAATCTCAATACTGATACGTAAGCACACATATCTTATCTTTTATATATTAATTATGTATACATGTCTAGTGTTCGAGTATATATATTTATATATGCTTGTATGCTAAATTTCATCGTTAAATAGTTTATAATGAATCACTAATTAAATACATATATTACTGGTAAAAGGTATTTGATATACATGTTTTTGGAAAGCTGGCGAAAAATCAATAACTTTTCATTTAGATATCGAATAGTTTCGATGAACGGATTAAAAGATATGATCAACTGAATTATGATTGAAGTTAATAGAAATTGCTTTTGAATCTGCAATTAAGATTTAAACAACTTGTTTACGAGACTGATAAAGTGAACTTTTAAATATTACCAACCGAGTAAATGAATCCTTATATAAGGTATGTCTCGTTTTGTTAAACAACTGTCAAAATTGACTTTTTAGAAACGACTTTGGATAACTTTTGTATGTCGATCTCGAGCATTAGGATTGTGATACACTATGACCTGACCTAGCTTGATAGACATTAATTTACCAACATATGTTCTCTAGGTTGAGATCTACGATTATTTGGTAATCCGAGTTTCAGTCACATTTTGGTGAACAACTTTATATGCTGCTAAGGTGAGTTTCATTTGCTCCCTTTTTAAATGCTTTTGCAAATATATATTTTTAGGCTGAGAATACATGCACTTTATTTTAAACGCAATGGATACAAGTACATACTAAATTCTACACCGAGTTTGAACCGAAAATCCCTTAGCTTTGGTAACTAGTAACTGCCGGTTATAAGAACTGGTGGGCGCGAGTAGTTATATATGGATCCATAGGGCTTGACATCCCCGTCTGTTCCAGGTATAGAAACCCTAGTCTGAACTATAAAATAGACGTATGCTATTTGAGTGTATTGTGCATGTTGGTTGCATGTTAAACACAGGGGTACTTATTATAGAGACGTTAAAGCTTAGTTACCAGGGTGCTCAATCTTATAGAATATTTTGATAAACGTTTCTGGATGAAACAACTGAAATCTTGTGATCCACCTTTACATACAGATTATACAAAACAATAAAACTATGAACTCACCAACCTTTGTGTTGACACTTGTTAGCATGTTTATTCTCAGGTTTCCTAGAAGTCTTCCGCTTTTTGCTTATATGTTAGACAAGCTATGTGCATGGAGTCTTACATGACATACTTTTCAAGGAAACGTTGCATTCACCAAATCATCACCATGTATCTTATTTTGACTGCATTGTCAACGGAAGTATCATTGTAAACTATTATATTACGGTGATTGTTTATATATAGAAATCATCAGATGATGAAAACCTTTGATTTAAATATTCATTTATGGTGTACCTTTTCAAAAGAATGCAATGTTTACAAAACGTATCACATAGAGGTCAAATACCTCGCAATGAAATCGATGAATGACGTGTTCGTCCATATAGATTTGGAACGATCGTCACAGGTTAACTAACCAATTTAAGACTCATAAACTCATTTATCAATTCACTAACCACTACGATCAAAATGTAGCTAGTGGGAAGATGAACAACTTAAACAATTATTAGTAAGGAAATCAAGGTTAAGACTTACCACTACGATCAAAATGTAGCTAGTGGGGAGATGAACAACTTTAATGCTCGAGCTCTAACCCAAAACAAGCTTCTTCTACTTTGATTTGAGCTTTCTCACACTTGAGTCACACTCTCTCTCTAGAATTGAAGTGGATGAAGTTTGGTGGTTGTAGATGGAGTAAATGAGGCTCCACAAACTGATCTAGGGCCTTAAAGTCGTCCACAATGTGAAATTACCAAGTTACCCCTTTTAAATATCAAAAACACAAAAGCAGGCTCGTCAGGCAATCTGGACGGCGTCCAGAATTCTGGACGGTGTCCAGCCCTTCAAACTGGGACGGCGTCCCACCCTGTTGGACGGCGTCCAACATAACAGGAAAAAACTGGATCTTACAACTCTCCCGCACTTGAACCGGATTGCGACCTCGCAATCCAAGCCGCGTGACAAGCAGGAAGATACACAAGAACAAACTCTTCGGGTTCCCAAGTAAACTCGAAACCTTTACTATGACGCCATTGGAATTTAAAAGTCCTAACCACTTTATTTCTCAATCTTTTGACCTTCTCGTCCAGTATAGAAATCGGCTCCTCAACATACTCCAACTTATTATTTAGCTCAATCTCGTCTAATGGTACCCATGATGAATCATCCGCAAGACACTTACGGAGATGGGAAACATGGAATGTATTATGGATCCCCGCAAGTTCTTCGGGTAATTCCAAACGATATGCAACTTCGCCAACCCGAGCTAAAACTTTAAATGGGCCAAAAAACCGAGTAGCTAACTTTCCCCGTTTTCGAAACCGAATAATACCTTTCCATGGTGAAACCTTAAGCATCACAATGTCGCCCTCTTGGAATTCGATCATTATCGGCATACGACTTTTGTCTATCTTGCGCCTTTTTCAAATGATCCCGTATCACATCAATCTTTCTATTCGTCTCTAAAACCAAATCGGTACTCCCGATTTCCTTTTGTCCCACTTCACCCCAACAAATTGGAGTTCGACACCTTCGCCCATAAAGCATCTCATACGGTGGCATCTCGATACTAGTATGATAACGATTATTGTACGAGAATTCCACCAAAGGTAAGTGCTCGTCCCAACTACCACCGAAATCAATAATACACGCCCGTAACATATCCTCTAATGTTTGATTCGTACGTTCAGTTTGACCGTCCGTTTGAGGATGATACGCCGTGCTCAATTTTAATTGTGTACCCATATCGTCATGAAACTTTTCCCAAAACCAAGATGTGAAACGAGTATCTCGATCCGAAATAATAGATATAGGAACCCCATGTCGAGCGACTAGTTCCTTGATAAACAATTTAGTCAAGGTCTCCGACGATATCGCTTCCCGAATAAGAAGTAACAAAGCACTTTTTGTCAATCGGTCAACTATCACCCACATTGAATCAAATTGGGTTCTCGCCGTATTTGGTAACTTTGTGATAAAATCCATGGTAATGTGCTCCCATTTCCACTTCAGGATTTCTAACGGTTGTAACTTACCATACGGCTTTTGGTGTTCGGCTTTAACTTGCAAACACGTGACGCATTGCTCAACATACTTAACAACATCACGTTTCATGCCCGGCTACCAATACTCTTTCCTTAAATCAAGATACATTTTTGTTGCGCCCGGATGAATGGAATACTTTGATTTATGTGCTTCATCAAGTAGCACTCGTCGATAATCCCCCATCTTAGGCACCCACACTCTTCCTTGAAAAGACAACAACCCCGCGAGACCATAGTAATGAACTCCGATTGCCCCACTATTCGTTCCGCGTGCTTGTTGTGAACGTAAGCCTCTATTTTAATCACACCAAATTTTTCAAGAAAATTGTTAGTAATAATCATACGTAACAATCCCAATCGTAACGCCAGGTGATGACTCTTTCGACTTAACGCATCCGCGACCACATTCGCCTTGCCTGGATGATAAAGTATTTCACAATCATAATCTTTTACCACATCCATCCACCTACGTTGACGATAATTCAAATCTCTTTGGTTAAAGAGATGTTTCAAGCTCTTATGATCCGAATAAATCGTACTCTTGACACCATACAAGTAAAGGCGCCAAATTTTTAATGCATGCACAACCGCCGCCAACTCAAGATCGTGAGTCAGATATCTCATCTCGTGTTCCTTTAATTTTCGAGAGGCGTATGCGATGACTTTACCTCTTTGCATTAGAACACACCCGAGCCCATTTAGCGAAGCATCACAATAAACCGTCATGTCTTCCGCACCTTCCGGCAACACCAACATCGGAGCTTGACACAACTTTTCTTTTAACAATTGAAAAGCAATTTCTTGCTCGTTCTCCCAAATAAATCTCACGTTCTTCCTCGACAATTTCGTCAACGAAGAAGCGATCTTAGAAAAGTCTTGGATAAACCGACGATAATAACCGGCCAATCCGAGAAAGCTTCGGATTTTTGTAGGCATAGTCGGTCATCTCCAACTCTTCACCGTCTCAATCTTCCCCGGATCTGCTTGAATACCATTTTCGTTCACAATATGGCCAAGGAATTGAACTTCCCTTAGCCAAAATTCACATTTGGAGAATTTAGCATACAACTTCTCCTTCCGCAACATCTTTAACACACACCGCAAATGAAGTTCATGTTCTTTCATACTCTTCGAATAGACAAGTATGTTGTCAATGAACACAATTACCGACTTGTCCAACATAGGTTGGCACACTCGGTTCATAAGATCCATGAATGCCGCCGGTGCATTCGTAAGACCAAAAGGCATTACTACAAATTCAAAATGCCCGTAACGAGTTCAAAAAGCCGTTTTCTCAATATCTTCCTCACGGACCCGCATTTGGTGATAGCCGGACCGTAGGTCGATTTTAGAGAAATACGTTGCGCCTTGGAGTCGGTCAAACAAATAGTCAATCCTAGGCAATGGATAACGATTCTTGATCGTCACTTTGTTCAACTCCCGATAATCGATGCACATCCGCATAATACCATCCTTCTTCTTCACAAATAAAACCGGAGCGCCCCATGGCGAAGCAATCGGTCGAATGAAACCCTTCTCATGCAACTCTTGGGTTTGATTTAGCAACTCTTGCATTTCCGTTGGCGCTAAACGATAAGGAGTTTTAGCAATGGGGGAAGCCCCCGGAACCAACTCAATGCGAAATTCATCTTGTCTTTCCGCCGGAACACCCGGTAACTCGTCCGGAAAAAAGTCTTCGAATTCACTAACCACCGGAATTTCACGAATGGGTGGTGGCTCATCACGAGTATCAATAACATGGGCAAGAAAAGCCATGCCACCACTAACAAGAAAATGACGTGCCCGCGCAAAAGTGCATATCGGCACAAGTCTTCTCCGTTTATCACCGTGAATAATTAACTCTCCCCCACTAGGGGTCTTCACTCGAATATATTTTTCATGGCATGCAATATCAGCTCTATTATGATCGAGCCAATCCATACCAACCACGATATCAAAATCACCTGTCATACCCCCAAATAGGGCCGGGAAAATATGACTTCACAATATCACAACACAAGTATGTATAAACGAGAACGACTCTATATGAGACGTTTTAATTAAAAACTAATGTAGTCTAAAATGTAAAAAATGCAATAATATGAACGATGATATGCGGACTCCAAAAACAGCAAAGTCCAAATAGCAAATAATCTTTAGCAATCTTCACCTGAGACAAAACATGCTTAAAGTGTCAACCAAAAATGGTTGAGTGAACAACATAGGTTTATCAATAATAACCAAGTTTTTAGACCATAAGATTTAATTATAAAGTTTAATCAGTTCGGTAGTAGTGCTGGTGTATATGATATCGATACTAACCATTAGTTACCCTAAACACATCACGTTAATGTCATGAATCATTATTATGTATCCATTGACCAACGGTCATCCGGATAGAGAAGTAAGTCTCAATAGCGCTATTCATAATAACTAAGCTTGCCTTTATATGTAGCAGCTAACGATATCATGGTAGGGATTTAGCATGAATCAAAGCATGTTAGCACAGTTTGAACTAATCAAAATAAATAATTCATGTACTCGTGTCTAAGCGTAAAACAGTTTAAAAAGCAAGCATGTGTCTCACCCCAAAAGTTGTAAAATAGTTATGAAATAGTAAAAAGTGGGGCTATGAAGTTCACCTTGGTAGCACAGAAGAGTTATTCCACAAAAGAATGAACTGAACGGAAGAACGTGATCGAGATCTCAACCTAGAGATAGAACGTATGATCAGATATTGCCTAACAGACAACGTATGTACTAATATAGTAACTATAGTAATAGTGTTGGTTTTCTAAAAGAATTTCCATTTTCGGAAGGTTACTATTTATGAAAAACTTCCACTTATAGTAACTTTCCAATTATAGAAAGTTCGGGTTATAATCTTTAGCAAGGCGTTGTACAACTTTACTCAAACTTCGTTGCTATCAAATAAGTCAGGAATGACCAGATGTAATCGAGGGCCCAGGACTCTTGACCAGAATCTAAGTCATGGCATTCGAGATCCACAAGCTATCCCCATAAATGGCAACCTAGACATCATTCACTTACGACCGTGAGTAGCGGTGAAGTTCGCATAAGTCATACCTTATCTTGATTAACCTCCTTTAGATTATATTATATGTTATTGTATAAGTTATATTATAGTCATTAATGTAATACAATTTAATTATTTTATATTATACTATAAGTTTTTAAATTAGTATAATATTATTCTTTTACAATATTATAGTATAATAATAACTTAAATATTTAATTACTTGTATTACATATAATATACTAATAGTTATATTATATTAAGTATATATAAGTTTAGGTTTATTAAGTTATTATTGTCTAATATATCATAACAATGTTTATTATTAATTATATACCTATGATATATTAATTATTTATTATATATAATACTTATACATACATCTTTTATACATGTATATATTACACAAAATTCACAATTAATCAAATAAATATTAAATAATTAAAATATAAATTTTATAGACCTTATATAATTAGTATAACTTTATAAAAATTTATAAAAATTATTTATCCTTATCCTATATTTATTTAGTATATATCTCGTATTTATTTTTGGTAAGTATGTAATAAGAGTTTAAATATGGCATAAATACTAATTCGACCTATATATTAATTTTTATATTTTTTACAAGTTTCTATATATTTTATAAACTCTGAAAAATTATATATATATTTTATTTTCTGTTTTAAATATTTATTATGAATTTTGCATTATTTAACCATATAATTCGAATATAATTAATAATAATACACCAAAACTTCCAAAATTTATTTTTATACATACCTTAACTATTCTAAGTATTTTTAATGCAAAACCTACTGTTCTTATATTTTTATACGAATTATTACTATATTTTACATATATGTATATTGTTTTCAATACTAAATATGTAATAATTATTTAGAACAGCAAATAAATTAAGTTTTTGATTCTAAAACTCTTTATACATTAAAAAGAAGTTACAAATTTTTTTTTTCACTTTTTGAATTCGTTTGCTATTTTTTTTATTAATTTTAGCTTATATAAACCCTAGCCGATAGATATAATTAAAATAAATATGTAATACATCATAAAAATAATATTTTTGACTTATATCATCTTTATAACATTAATAGAACCTGGGAAAATTGTTTTTATAAATTCTAATAGTTTATAGCTATTTTATTAAATTTTTGTACACATATGCATATATCGATAGAAAAACAAAATAAAAGAAAAAGAGAGAAAAAGTACCTCAAATATTTCAAGGCTTGGGAGAGTTTACATAAATTTTTATAAAAAAATGAGGGTTTTTAATGTGTATTTATAGGGGAAAAGTTTCTTGGAGAAAAAGGTATTAGAATTCTATTTAAATTTAGCATTATCTTAATTAATTAATTAAATCCGAATTTAATGTATTTAATTTAAATATTTTAGTTATAATAAAAAAAATTTATCTAATATTTTAGAAGTTTCTAGATTTTATTTAAATTTGTTATTATCTCTTTTATTTATTTATTTATTTATCCAATTAGTAATAAATATATAAATATTATATCATTTAATTCAATAATTATATTAATTAATCATTTAATTAGTTTATAGTTTTACATTATAGTTTTATATTTTATAATTGTGCCACAATTATTTATTACACGCTAATATCAATTATAGTATATTACGATTAATATAGACTTTAATTATATCGTATTAATTAAGCTCGAAGAACAAAACTAGACATTAATACACATAAAGATGCAAAGAAACCCTAGGGGTATAATAGTTAAATTAAAAGTGGAAAAGTGAGGGTTGTTATAGTACCTCCCCGTTAATTTAAACTTCATCTCGAAGTTTCAGGAAGACTTCTCGGATGAATCAGCAGGTGAGAATAGATGTGGATATTTCTGTTTCATTTGGTCTTCACGTTCCCAGGTATACTCGGGGCCTCTACGTGAATTCCAACGGACTTTAACAATAGGTATAGTGCTTTGTTTCAAGCTTTTAACCGCAAGACAAATTTTAAGATTCGAGATGCGAAATGTATGAACTTTATTTAACAGGAAGTGTTGACTAAAAATTACCATTCGGTCAACGTTTTATTAAAGCAAAGTTTACACGTAATTATAGTGGGAATCTACTTGAGTGATAGCTGATATTGTATGAAATGTCTGCTAAAAGAGCCTGGGTGATTAGAATATCTAGTCCTATGGACTTCATCCATGACTAGTTCTTGAAAATTTTCTGAATAGTAGGGATCTTTATAGGATTGACATGTATTCCTTCACTATTAACTACATGTCTAATAAATTATACGATTAGCAGCCAAAGTTCACACTGGGAAAATTTGGCTTAACGTTGTTCCTTCTTTAAGAGCTCGAGAATCAATTGCAGATGTTGCTCATGCTCTTTCGCGCTCTTGGAATAGATTAAGATGTCATCAATGAAAACGGTTACGAATTTATCAAGATAAAGTCTGCATACATGGTTCATAAGATCCATGAATACAGCAGGAACATTGGTTAAACCAAAAGACATGACAAGAAACTCATAGTGTCTATTACGAGTTAGGAAAGTAGTCTTAGAAACATTAGTTTCCTTGACTCTCAATTGATGATAACCCGACCTAAGGTCAATCTTTGAATAGGTACTTGATCCTTGCAATTGGTCAAACTGGTCATCAATAAGCGGGAATGGATAACGATTCTTGATGGTTAGCTTGTTGAGATCTCGGTAATTAATACACATCCTCAACGTGCCATCTTTCTTTTTAACAAATAAAATGGGTGCTCCTCACAGAGGCAAGCAAAGACGAATGAAACCTTTCTCCAAAAGCTCTTGGAGTTGGCTGGATGATTCCTTCATTTTGGATGGAGCTAACCGGTATGATACCTATGCAATAGGTACATCATCGGGCGTAGATAATTGACAAGTGAAGAATATATAGTATCTAGGGTTGATATTTTTAGTTGACAATATAGTGATAAGGAGTAGGTAATGGTACACAATGGTCCTAAGGTTGATCAAATCTTATTTCCATCGTGATCCATTAGGATTTTTGCATGACCTATCATAATATAACTACGTTGATCAAGTGTCGTTATATTATTCTAAATCATACTTTTATCACTCCATAAAGTTACTACTATGTCATCTAGTCAATATTCATCTTCTTCGAGGTGAATGATTCAATGGAAAATGAAAAGAAAGAAAATAACATCATTCATTCGTTTAAAAGAAAATAACCAGAGTATTACAGAAACTTAACGAAATCTTTCAAAATGTAAAAGTACTAAATGGTAACATAAAGAACACTATGAAAATGAAAAATTTAAATGTCTAGTGGTTTCCAAAAAAACTCTTCATTGTGCCTCTTCATTCTTCTTCTTATCCGAACATTGATTTTTGAAATGCCCTACTCCTCCGCAGTTATAGCAAGTAGGAACGGTTGCATTTGCGTTTGTAGTTGGAGTTTTTGTTACAGGAATAACGACTCTATAATTCTTGGCTACGTTACCCACCTTCTTACACTTGGTGCACTTGGTCTTACACTATCCTTCATGATGTCTCTCACATCTTTTGCAATAAGGACGTTTTCCCTTATACAATTTGTTGAATTTTTCCTTATGAAGCTTGTTAAATTTGCTTTTAGGATTTTCTTGCTCCATTCCTTCTCTCTTCCTTTTTGCACCTTCTTTCTCCTTATGTTTGTCGATGAAATAGCTTGCCATGCAAGCAGCTTCTCGTATGGTGCCCGGGTTCTCCGAGATAACATCTCTCCGGACTTCATCAAGTAATCCATTGATGTAGCATTGGATCCCTAGATACTCGGGAGTAGCCATGAGAGCAAACTCTTGAAATCGGTTGGTGTAGCTCATGAGATCAGCATTCACCATTTCTATATTACTGAGCCCAGGTCTTTCAGTACTCTTGTATGTAGGGGGCGGGTAGCTTATAAAACTTTGATGAGAACAAATAGTAGAAAGGTTTCGCGGTGTGCCATTGTTGCCATTTCCTTGCGCGGCAGCCAACAGTTGTTGAAATTGTGCGGGAGTCAAAGTGACATTTGGAAGAGTATTAGCACCACGAGTTGGTTGAGCCATTGACCTTCAACACATACAACAGTATTAGTCGAAGAGTTATGGTGCCAGTAAGTTATAAGTTTGTTTAATGATGCATAAATTTCACACAGCATATATTAGGAAAATAGATATGAGAAATAACGAGATGTTTTAAAAACACATGAATTTCATTAAATATCACAAAGATAACTAACATCTTTTATTACACACGAAACGAAACTAGAATAAACACGAAACAAAACTAAGATAGTAGGTTTAGGTAAAGCCTTTACAATGAACGAAAACTAATATGGAAATAGAAAAGAAATCTTAAGATCTAATTCTTAGGTGATGGGGGTTGGGTCCTGAAAATGTTCCCACGGAAGATCCTTGAGGAACTGCACCTCCGTCTCTAGTTCCTCAATCCTTTGATAATGAAGCTCAATATCTCTATCATGTCTCCTAGCAGTCTTTCTAAAGATGTTATACACATCATACGAGTATTTTGACAATTTCTCTTGTTGATCTTCAAGCGTACTAAATTGTCCATCAAGAAGTTCCTTTATCTTACCAAATTCTGTCTTCACTTCTTGTAAATCACTCTTTACCTTAGCATGTTCAATAGAGTTCATGCAAAGTACGGGTACAGTGGTAAGACGGGGTTCCTTAGATGAACTTGAACTCTCAGTTTTTGATGTTTTGGGTTCCTTTCTTTTTAAAGAATGTGGTAAGGCAACAGAGGGCTCAGACTTGGATTCTTCCTCGGGTTCTTCCTTAGAAGGCTCCTCTTTCACTTCTTCTTCAATCATCTCTTTCACAAACTCTTCCTCCTCGTCATCCCCATCATAGTTAGCATTAGTGTGGAATTCTTCCAAATGAGGAGAGTGTGGTGGACTAGCAGGGATATAATTTGGGTGAGTTGGTGAAAATGGCGGGGAAACGGGTCCATAAGCTGGTGTGCGGACATATCTTTCGGAGAAGGATCCCTCGGAGTCAGAAATGACGATCGGGTTAAGGCGAGACATCCTAAATGAAAAGAAAGAGAGATGATTAGGTAGGATCTAAGGATGACGTAAAAGCACAAATAAAATGTAAGGGGAAAATGCACTAGAACGAAAACAGGAAAGGTTATAGACCTATAGATTGCTAAGGCACCTAACTAACACATAAGGCACACATAAAATGCAATCCTGGTTCTCTATAACAACCTGGCTCTGATACCACTCTGTCATACCCCCAAATAGGGCCGGGGAAATATGACTTCACAATATCACAACACAAGTATGTATAAACGAGAACGACTCTATATGAGACGTTTTAATTAAAAACCAATGTAATCTAAAATGTAAAAAATGCAATAATATGAACGACGATATGCGGACTCCAAAAGTAGCAAAGTCCAAATAGCAAATAATCTTTAGCAATCTTCACCTAAGACAAAACATGCTTAAAGTGTCAACCAAAAATGGTTGAGTGAACAACATATATTTATCAATAATAACCAAGTTTTTAGACCACAAGATTTAATTATAAAGTTTAATCAGTTCGGTAGTAGTGCTGGTGTATATGATATCGATACTAACCATAAGTTACCCTAAACACATCACGTTCGTGTCGTGAATCATTATTATGTATCCATTGACCAACGGTCATCCGGATAGAGACGTCACTCTCAATAGCGCTATTCACAATAACTAAGCTTGCCTTTATACGTAGCAACTAACGATATCATGGTAGGGATTTAGCATGAATCAAAGCATGTTAGCACAGTTTGAACTAATCAAAATAAAGTATTCATGTACTCGTGTCTAAGCGTAAAACAGTTTAAAAAGCAAGCATGTGTCTCACCCCAAAAGTTGTAAAACAGTTATGAAATAGTAAAAAGTGGGGCTATGAAGTTTACCTTGGTAGCACAGAAGAGTTATTCCACAAAAGAATGAACTGAACGGAAGAACGTGATCGAGATCTCAACCTAGAGATAGAACGTATGATCAGATATTGCCTAACAGACAACGTATGTACTAATATAGTAACTATAGTAATAGTGTTGGTTTTCTAAAAGAATTTCCATTTTCGAAAGGTTACTATTTATGGAAAACTTCCACTTATAGTAACTTTCCAATTATAGAAAGTTCGGGTTATAATCTTTAGCAAGACATTGTATAACTTTACTCAAACTTCGTTGCTATCAAATAAGTCAGGAATGACCAGATGTAACCGAGGGCCCAGGACCCTTGACCAAAATCTAAGTCATGGCATTCGAAATCCATAAGCTATCCCCATAAATGGCAACCTAGACATCATTCACTTACGACCGTGAGTAGCGGTGAAGTTCGCATAAGTCATACCTTATCTTGATTAACCTTCTTTAGATTATATTATATGTTATTATATAAGTTATATTATAGTCATTAATGTAATACAATTTAATTATTTTATATTATACTATAAGTTTTTAAATTAGTATAATATTATTCTTTTACAATATTATAGTATAATAATAACTTAAGTATTTAATTACTTGTATTACATATAATACACTAATAGTTATATTATATAAGTTTAGGTTTATTAAGTTATTATTGTCTAATATATCATAACAATGTTTATTATTAATTATATACCTTTGATATATTAATTAATTATTATATATAATACTTATACATACATCTTTTATACATGTATATATTACACAAAATTCACTATTAATCAAATAATTATTAAATAATTAAAATATAAATTTTATAGACCTTATATAATTAGTATAACTTTATAAAAATTATTTATCCTTATCCTATATTTATTTAGTATATATCTTGTATTTATTTTTGGTAAGTATGTAATAAGAGTTTAAATATGGAATAAATACTAATTCGACCTATATATTAATTTTTATATTTTTTACAGGTTTCTATATATTTTATAAACTCAGGAAAATTATATATATAAATATATATATATTTTATTTTCTGTTTTAAATATTTATTACGAATTTTGCATTGTTTAACCATATAATTTGAATATAATTAATAATAATACACCAAAACTTCCAAAGTTTATTTATATACATACCTTAACTGTTCTAAGTATTTTTAATGCAAAACCTACTGTTCTTATATTTTTATACGAATTATTACTATATTTTACATATATGTATATTGTTTTCAATACTAAATATGTAATAATTATTTAGAACAGCAAATAAATTAAGTTTTAGATTCCAAAACTCTTTATACATTAAAAAGAAGTTACAAAAATTTTTGTTTCACTTTTTGAATTCGTTTGCTATTTTTTATTAATTTTAGCTTATATAAACCCTAGCCGATAAATATAATTAAAATAAATATGTAATACATCATAAAAATAATCTTTTTGACTTATATAATCTTTATAACATTAATAGAACCTGGGAAAATTGTTTTTATGAATTCTAATAGTTTATAGCTATTTTATTAAATTTTTGTACATATATGCATATATCGAAAGAAAAAAAATAAAAGAAAAAAAGAGAAAAAGTACCTCAAATATTTTCAAGGCTTGGGAGAGTTTCTATAAATTTTTATAAAAAAATGAGGGTTTTTAATGTGTATTTATATGAGAAAAGTTTCTTGGAGAAAAAGGTATTAGAATTCTATTTAAATTTAGCATTATCTTAATTAATTAATTATATCCAAATTTAATATATTTAATTTAAATATTTTGGTTATAATAAAATAAAAATAAAATCTTATCTTATATTTTAGAAGTTTCTAGATTTTATTTAAATTTGTTATTATCTCTTTTATTTATTTATTAATTTATCCAATTAGTAATAAATATATAAATATTATATCATTTAATTCAATAATTATATTAATTAATCATTTAATTAGTTTATAGTTTTACATTATAGTTTTATATTTTATAATTGTGCCACAATTAATATCAATTATAGTATATTACGATTAATATAGACTTTAAGTATATCGTATTAATTAAGCTCGAAGAACAACACTAGACATTAATACACATAAAGATGCAAAGAAACCTTAGGGGTATAATAGTCAAATTAGAAGTGGAAAAGTGAGGGTTGTTATAGTACCCCCCCCCCCCCCCCCCCGTTAATTTAAACTTCGTCCTGAAGTTTCAGGAAGACTTCTCGGATGCATCAGCAGGTGAGAATGAATGTGGATATTTCTGTTTCATTTGGTCTTCACGTTCCCAGGTATACTCGAGGCCTCTACGTGAATTCCAACGGACTTTAACAATAGGTATAGTGCTTTGTTTCAAGCTTTTAACCGCACGACAAATTTTAAGATTCGAGATGCGAAATGTATGAACTTTATTTAACATGAAGTGTTGACTAAAAATTACCATTCGGTCAACGTTTTATTAAAGCAAAGTTTACACGTAATTATAGTGGGAATCTACTTGAGTGATAGCTGATATTGTATGAAATGTCGAAAAGAGCCTGGGTGATTAGAATATCTAGTCCTATGGACTTCATCCATGACTAGTTCTTGAAAATTTTCTGAATAGTAGGGATTTTTATAGGATTGAAATGTATTCCTTCACTATTAACTACATGTCTAATAAATTATACGATTAGCAGCCAAAGTTCACACTGGGAAAACTTGGCTTAACGTTGTTCCTTCTTTAAGAGCTCGAGAATCAATTGCAGATGTTGCTCATGCTCTTTCTCGCTCTTGAAATAGATTAAGATGTCATCAATGAAAATGGTTACGAATTTATCAAGATAAAGTTTGCATACATGGTTCATAAGATCCATGAATACAGTAGGAACATTGGTTAAACTAAAAGACATGACAAGAAACTCATAGTGTCTATAACGAGTTAGAAAAGTAGTCTTAGCAACATTAGTTTCCTTGACTCTCAATTGATGATAACCCGACCTAAGGTCAATCTTTGAATAGGTACTTGATCCTTGCAATTGGTCAAACAGGTCATCAATAAGCGGGAATGGATAACGATTCTTGATGGTTAGTTTGTTGAGATCTCGGTAACAAATAGAATCCTTGCCGGATTAGAATTAACCATGAAAGTACCTGAGACAACTTCGTTGGATTGTTTGGCTTCATCATTGGTCATCAAATAATTGCGACCCCTAGCCGTACCCGTCGCCTTCTCCAATCTCTTAACATTGTCATTGCGCAAGTCGGGACATTCCGGCCTCTTGTGCCCTTCTTTACCACAATTAGAACAAGTGATTTTATTTGCGAAGGATAGACTCGGACATTCACGAGCCATGTGACCCTTTTGTCCATAATTGTAGCACGAGCGGGACCTCTAATCCAATCGAATGCCCTTACCCTTATCAACGCCAGAGCCTATAAAAAGATAAACAACGAGAGGGTAAGCAAAACGCTTAGTGAATGCAATAATTATACACATACATATATAATATACCTACTTGCAACCACTTACACACATACCGTATACATGCTAGCAACACAATTAGCTTACAATTTCAAGTATAAACCTAGTAACCTCCAATACTGCAAGCTAGCAACAGCAAAGGCATATATATTATGCTACACTACAACACAATTGTCACACCCCCAGTTAGGGCCTGGGTGAAATGTGACTTAATATCAAATCAACCAACATATTATAATATACGAGAACAATACTAAATGATAAAACAAACTTTATTGAGCACGCAGCGGAAAATGAAACGTAGTTACAATGATAGGAATAACAATAATGGAAATGTTCACATGCAGAAGTAATAAATGCGATATCTCTTGATCCTATGTCCAAGTAGCATCACATAAGCAGTAAGTATAAGAGCTTGAATCAAACAGCACCTGAGACAAAACATGCTAAAGTGTCAACCAAAAGGTTGAGTGAAGTTCATAGGTTTAACAAATAAGTTTGACCGTTTGTTTTAGACCACAAGATTTAATTTGTAAGGTTGATCTCCCGCAGGATCAAAAAGTAGATCTCGCAGATCCAAAAGTTATGCCAGTGCGTGATATTTAGACTAAACGTTCAAGTTTGCCCCATGACAAGTTGTGTCTGTCCTTGTCGGTTTAAATTTCATTATCAAGTAATACAAAGACTGAGTCAAATGTATCGGGGACGTTACTCCCGATAGGCCTACCCCCAATAAATAAGCATGCCGCAGCACTTAAAAATATCACTGTAGGGACTTAGTCGGACATAGCCGGGTATAGCATAGTTTTAGCAGTTGGTACTTGTGTCTAAATTGTAAATAGTAAAAGCAGCATGTGTCTCACCCCAAATAAGTTAAATAAGTTTGCTAGCAATAAAGAGTGGGGCTATGAATTCACCTTAGTAAGTAGAGAGAGAGTTATTCCTCGGAATAAAGAGTTGAACGAGTGAGCAGGAAAGTCAACCTATTGACATTTAAGAGTAGTTAAGTGTTTTGCCCATGTTTAAGTTTAAGTATGTGTTTAAGTATAGTTTGTTTTACTAAGTTTCTATTCCTAGTAAGTTACTATTTTTATAATGTTTCCATTTTTAGAAAGTTTCTTATTTTACTAAGTTTCTATGACTATAGAGTTTCTACTTTTATGAGTGTTTTTCATTTTAGGATACTTGCCGTATTAGATAAGCTTCCAATCACCCCTTTCCCTTCGAATGGCTAATTTAGATCTAGGGGCTTGAGCCATAGGACCCTTTAAATCGGAAATCCAAACCCTCTGCCTAGAATCTCGTAGAAACCATTCGTCAAGAAAGTTCGAAGATCTATACATCTCTAATACATATCCCAAAATATTTTTGTGCTACAATATAAGTAGTAGGTTATAGGTGCTAGTAATAGTAATAGTGTATACATGTTAAGTACTAGTATAAGTAGTATTAGGGTTTAAGGTTTTAATATGTATATGTATATATAATTCGTATATATACATAAAAATATTTTTTTTTTACATGTATATATGTATATATAAATCTAGGAGTGTTTATGTATATACTTATGAATAACAAGTTTATAATATGAATATGAATTAACAAAGATTAAAGTTTATGTAAATAGTTTAGGGTTTATGTTATACCTTTGAAGATTCAAGATAATTAACAAAGAAAAGATGAACACGATGAAGATGGAAGATCAAAGCCTTAAAAATCTTGAAGAACTCCTTGAAGATTCTTGAAGAACACGAAGAACAAGCTTGAAGATCCGAATACCACAAGAGAGGGAGAGGGAGAGATTGTTTTTGAGAGAGGATTTTGGTGTGATTTGTGAATGAGAAACTAGGAGTTTATATAGTGCAAGTATTAGAGTGTTAGTCAACATAAGGATGTTCTAATTAATGATTTTATTTTATTTTATAATTTTTAGTCAACAATAGGTGGTACTAGTTTATATATATATTATTTTAATTTTTAGTCAACATAAGGATGTAATTGTTTAAGATTCTTTAGTCTCATTATTATTACTATTATTACTATTATTACTATTATTATTTTTTACATTTACTACATGATAAGTATTATTTTCTTTTTACTAATTCATGACTTGTATATATTTAGTTCTCAATTGTTTTATTATTTATATAAATGTCAATTTTTATTTATTACTTATAGGTTATCAGTTATAATATTACATAAATGCATAAATTTTAATTAGCAGTGAGTGTCGACTAACAGTTTATTATTTTCATCTTTTATTAACTTGTCAATTATTGCACAAAGTTAATTAATATGTTTTCTAACTCTTAATACTTAACAATTGTTGATTAAAGTTTAATCATTAAGTTTTGATTATATTGTTTGGGCATTTAATATTGGAAAAATATAGAATGGAAAAAATGAGGGTCGTTATAGTACCTCCCCGTTATTGAAAACTTCGTCCCGAAGTTTTTAGGTAGTTTCCTCGTTTGCATCAGCAGTTGAGAAGAGATGGGGATATTTCCGTTTCATATGGTCTTTGCATTCCCAGGTATATTCGGGGCCTCTACGCGAATTCCAACGGACTTTAACGATAGGTATATTGCTTTTACGCGTTTGTTTGACCTCTCCTTCCATGATTTCTATAGGTTATTCAACGAAGTGCATTTTATCATTAATGCGAATATCATTCAAAATGATGATGTTATACAAGTCATTTCAGTAAATTGGATACATGAAATGTGTTATGAATAGTACTGAGCTCATTTAAAACCTTGAGCATTTTATGCCACAATATTAGGGCAGACAAACAAAGAGGAGTTCGTGAAAATCACAGTCATGAAATTTGATAGAGATCTTCATTGTTTACAACAAGAATATTTTAATGATGAATATAAGTTGAAAAATAAAGTTTTATCACTATTGAATAATATGGATAAAACGATTCGTTTATAGGAAGAGTATAAATGAAGCTATCATAAAAGAGTGAAATGAGAAAATTAAATGTTCGCCTTAACTTTTGACGTAGTCACGATTGATTTTCGGAATTCAAGGAATTAAAGGAAATCTTCGTAATCTATAAGATTTGATTCTCCGGTATTTACGAAATTTTGAGATTTGTTTGATTAAATGCGGTGATTTGCCTCGATTGATGTGTTTGGAATTTTGCTATAAATTAGCTTCTTTCGTTTCATTATCTTCACCACTTCTATACTTTCTTTCTCAATTCAAACTTCCAAAAGATTAAGAAAATGCTTAATCCAGTTCTGATCCTGGTTATTATATTGACCATCTATGCAGTCATTCTTCTTTTTCTTTTACCGCCAGAGGAATCTGTTTACTTCTACTATGCTCTTGGGGTTATAGTGTTTTTAATTATCCCGTGTCTTTATATTGCTATACGCATTGATATACACGGTTTGTAATTTCGGAGTCGTTATCGGGCTTTATATTTTCCCTTATATGTCGGAGCTTTATGCTTTTGTTTCTTCTTCCCGACTTCAAGTCAAGCGAGTAATGGTCCAGAATTCATAGGTATGAAGTTTCGAATGATCATAATATATAAAGTAGAAAGGAAATGTAATAGCACGATTTGATTTGTCATATTACCAGAATATCCGGAAAAGACCGAATCATCAAGAAAAATATGTTCTTGATATATTTAGAGGTTAAATAGAATGTAAGAGTCGTGTAACATGGAAAATGATGATTATAAAATCTATGAATCATCATCTTCCATTAAAAACTTAGCATGACTTACTGTAATATAATCACGTTGGCCTGACGTCATTATATTATACTAACTCATGCTTCAATTCCCAACACTTCTTCAAAGCATTTATAATTTAAACTCGAATTTTACAGAATATAGAAACTAAAACAGTTTCCTTTATAAAGATATCGCAAAGAGATACTTAATTGCGGACATGAATCGTTATGAAGATATCTTTCGAAATATAGAGGATATTTATGATGATATTTTGGAATTTCTAAGTTCGAAAGTTGATGAAGAAAAATTTTCCGCAAGCTTTTAACATGACTTCGGAGCAAGATATTCTCTAAAGATTTCACCGGATCCAAAATTACCTGGATTCTTTGAATATAGGGTTTGACCCTTGTGTTTGTCCTTGGTCTCCTCCATGGTTAGCTCAATCCGTTTTTCAGTTCCAAATTTTCTTTTGAGCTTTTCCAACGTACCATTCTTTATTATCAAACTGTTGGCCCTTAAGACCATCTACAATTTTTCTGTTTCCTCTGCATTTAATGCAGCCATATTTGAATCATCGATTATCAATCCGAAATGGTTTCAAGAAATTTCATTTTTAGATGATTAAACGCTGATTGCGATCGTCAAGATTCAAAGGATGTTTTCAAGAATTTTAAATTTGAAGTGTTTAAGCGTAAGATGCATCCATCAATGGATCTAACGGTTGACGAAGAAATGTTGTGATTTTCAAAAGTAAGGAATGGTAAGTTCGGTGGTTTGATTTGATAATTCATCATAGAATACGAATGAATATAATTCATGAATGTAGTGATCTTTAGGAAGATAACACTTGCTAAAGCTTTACTTAAGTTTCGATATGTCAAAATCAGAGTATGTAACTGAATTTGTATGAAAATGGTTTTTCTTTGGTGAACATATACATATATCATGTGAATGTAAGTAGTATAGTTAACAACTGCTGAATCAGAATGGAAGAATGTACAATGTAACATATTTATATGAGATATGAATATCTCTCGGGTTTTACCTACCCGTTAAAATATTTTTTACAATTAACAGTTTGTACAAAAGAGAAGATATACGTTCATATATGTATTCTTCAGATGTAATCATGGTTTTAATAAGTTAATATAATATTAAACTCATTTGATTTGCTGTTGAAACGAGAATAAATAATCTCCAAAACCTTAGAGATTTCATAATTGTTGTGAAATATTTCGCTAATGAAGTTATGAATTAATACTTCATCGTTCATTGTTATTGATATACTTCGGTATATGATGTTGGTGCTCTTGGAATTCTTGTGAAATTCATAAGGCACTAATGATATTTTCTAGAAAGTTTCGAGTACATCGAAAATTAAAGTATACAATCAATCATGTATTTGAGTAATACACTTGGTTTATTACGAAATGGAGTTTATTGTATTGAAGCAATGATTAACGATTGTTAAGTTATTAACAAAAGATGTACATCATAGCATATTGTGATATGAATTAACCATGTAGTACATACTAGTTAAGATTCACACGTAATAGCTTAGTACGAAAAGATTTATTATTGTTCCAATCCATATATATAAAGTATACATATGTAATTCTTCAGGAAGAATGAGTCAATACATCTTAACTCATTATTACTAATATTCCTTGGTATCTATGGGGCATATGATGTTGATGTTTGAGGTACTGAGTGTGATGTTGAGGCGTGGAATGCGGATGTTGTCGTTGGTGAAGCTGGTGATGTTGGTGATGATGTTGGTGGTGATGCCGATGGTACTGGTGGTACTGGTTATGCTGCTGGTGCTGCTGCTGGTGTTCGTAGGTTTCGCACCATATTCTCCAGAGCCACTACTCGAGCGCGAAGCTCGTTGACTTCTTCAATTATTCCGGGATGATTGGCGGTTCGGACAAGTGGATGAATAAGATCTAAAATTTTAGATATTATATATTCGTGACTGGATATCCTGGAAATGAGGGTGAAAATAGTGTTCCGAACGGGTTCGCCAGTAAGTGCTTCAGGTTCTTCACCAAGAGGTGAATTCGGTTGGTGGAAGGGATCACCTTCTTCTTGTCTCCATTGATTAAGTTTACTACGAACCCATCCCCAATTCATCCAAAATAGATGATGGCTGATTGGTTGGTTCATTCCGGTTACGCTGCCATTGGAGCTCGAAGAGTTCGAGGAATCCATATTATGTGTTTGGAATTAGGGTTTTTGATATGAGATTAGTGTTGAATACTGGATGATATATTCGTCTCCTCGAATACGTGTATATAGCAAAAAGATTTCCGTAATTTACGGAGGGAATTTAGGAAAAGTGTTAGACAAAATCTATTGGGATAGATACGATAAGATATAATAAGATATGATGTGTCTATACTTTAATAATGGCAGTATGACGTGTCGAGATCATAAAGTGATAAGTATGTAATCTAATAATCTTTTGATTAAAGACTTTCAATTCGTATACTGTGATAACCCAATGACATTTTTCGATTCACAAACCGATGCATAAAGGCATAAGGCATATAGGTACGTGATATAACAAGGAGTTATATACGTTTGTGTGTGAGTAGTAACAATTATAAGAGTTTCAAAATCATGGATAATATTTCATGTAATACATATGTAATACACATAACCATGATAGATGACTTATGAATATCAAGAATTTCTGAAATCATTGTGTCGCATTTAGATGCGGTGGTGTAATTGGATAGTACTCAGGAAAGTGAGCAGAGTTCTTAGATTAGCTCGGCATTCTAAGATAAGTAAAGTTTCTAAAGTATAGTGTAGCATTTAACAGTTAAAGCAAACAATTAAAGGCACTATGGTCAAGAAAAGTTGTAGTCCTACATTAGGAAAGAGACTTTGATTAGAATCTGTAAGTCAAGTTTGGTAAAGCATGATTGTTAAGATTATAAGGCAATCCTAAGTGCTTTAAGTGTAAGGCAGGAAAGGTTATAGTTTCCTAGATTGCTAAGGCACCCTAGCTAGCAAGTAAGGCACACATAAAAATGCAATCCTGGTTCTCTATAACAGCCTGGTTATGCTCTGATACCAATCTGTCACACCCCCAGTTAGGGCCTGGGTGAAATGTGACTTAATATCAAATCAACCAACATATTATAATATACGAGAACAATACTAAATGATAAAACAAACTTTATTGAGCACGCAGCGGAAAATGAAACGTAGTTACAATGATAGGAATAACAATAATGGAAATGTTCACATGCAGAAGTAATAAATGCGATATCTCTTGATCCTATGTCCAAGTAGCATCACATAAGCAGTAAGTATAAGAGCTTGAATCAAACAGCACCTGAGACAAAACATGCTAAAGTGTCAACCAAAAGGTTGAGTGAAGTTCATAGGTTTAACAAATAAGTTTGACCGTTTGTTTTAGACCACAAGATTTAATTTGTAAGGTTGATCTCCCGCAGGATCAAAAAGTAGATCTCGCAGATCCAAAAGTTATGCCAGTGCGTGATATTTAGACTAAACGTTCAAGTTTGCCCCATGACAAGTTGTGTCTGTCCTTGTCGGTTTAAATTTCATTATCAAGTAATACAAAGACTGAGTCAAATGTATCGGGGACGTTACTCCCGATAGGCCTACCCCCAATAAATAAGCATGCCGCAGCACTTAAAAATATCACTGTAGGGACTTAGTCGGACATAGCCGGGTATAGCATAGTTTTAGCAGTTGGTACTTGTGTCTAAATTGTAAATAGTAAAAGCAGCATGTGTCTCACCCCAAATAAGTTAAATAAGTTTGCTAGCAATAAAGAGTGGGGCTATGAATTCACCTTAGTAAGTAGAGAGAGAGTTATTCCTCGGAATAAAGAGTTGAACGAGTGAGCAGGAAAGTCAACCTATTGACATTTAAGAGTAGTTAAGTGTTTTGCCCATGTTTAAGTTTAAGTATGTGTTTAAGTATAGTTTGTTTTACTAAGTTTCTATTCCTAGTAAGTTACTATTTTTATAATGTTTCCATTTTTAGAAAGTTTCTTATTTTACTAAGTTTCTATGACTATAGAGTTTCTACTTTTATGAGTGTTTTTCATTTTAGGATACTTGCCGTATTAGATAAGCTTCCAATCACCCCTTTCCCTTCGAATGGCTAATTTAGATCTAGGGGCTTGAGCCATAGGACCCTTTAAATCGGAAATCCAAACCCTCTGCCTAGAATCTCGTAGAAACCATTCGTCAAGAAAGTTCGAAGATCTATACATCTCTAATACATATCCCAAAATATTTTTGTGCTACAATATAAGTAGTAGGTTATAGGTGCTAGTAATAGTAATAGTGTATACATGTTAAGTACTAGTATAAGTAGTATTAGGGTTTAAGGTTTTAATATGTATATGTATATATAATTCGTATATATACATAAAAATATTTTTTTTTTACATGTATATATGTATATATAAATCTAGGAGTGTTTATGTATATACTTATGAATAACAAGTTTATAATATGAATATGAATTAACAAAGATTAAAGTTTATGTAAATAGTTTAGGGTTTATGTTATACCTTTGAAGATTCAAGATAATTAACAAAGAAAAGATGAACACGATGAAGATGGAAGATCAAAGCCTTAAAAATCTTGAAGAACTCCTTGAAGATTCTTGAAGAACACGAAGAACAAGCTTGAAGATCCGAATACCACAAGAGAGGGAGAGGGAGAGATTGTTTTTGAGAGAGGATTTTGGTGTGATTTGTGAATGAGAAACTAGGAGTTTATATAGTGCAAGTATTAGAGTGTTAGTCAACATAAGGATGTTCTAATTAATGATTTTATTTTATTTTATAATTTTTAGTCAACAATAGGTGGTACTAGTTTATATATATATTATTTTAATTTTTAGTCAACATAAGGATGTAATTGTTTAAGATTCTTTAGTCTCATTATTATTACTATTATTACTATTATTATTTTTTACATTTACTACATGATAAGTATTATTTTCTTTTTACTAATTCATGACTTGTATATATTTAGTTCTCAATTGTTTTATTATTTATATAAATGTCAATTTTTATTTATTACTTATAGGTTATCAGTTATAATATTACATAAATGCATAAATTTTAATTAGCAGTGAGTGTCGACTAACAGTTTATTATTTTCATCTTTTATTAACTTGTCAATTATTGCACAAAGTTAATTAATATGTTTTCTAACTCTTAATACTTAACAATTGTTGATTAAAGTTTAATCATTAAGTTTTGATTATATTGTTTGGGCATTTAATATTGGAAAAATATAGAATGGAAAAAATGAGGGTCGTTATAACAATAACCATGGTTAACCAATTGAACAAGGGAATGGTGTTTAAAGACCGTCAGAGTTCATAACAACCATTAATGCACTTAACACATCGTACACTAACCCCACGGGTGGCATCTTAACACGTCGATACTTCACCCTGGGTGGCGTCTTAACACATCGACACTTCACCTCGAGTGGCGTCTTAACACTTCGACACTTCACTCTTCATTTTACTTGAGGTGGCATCTTAACACGTCGATACTTCACCTCGAGTGGTGCCTTAACACATCGGCACTTCACCCGTTAATCTCTTGGAGTGGCATCTTAGCACATCGATACTTCACTCCGGGTGGTGTCTTATGTGACAACCCGGAAATTTCCAACCAAATTTAAACTTTAATCTTTATATGTTTCCGACACCGAAAATTTCCAACCAAATTTAAACTTTAATCTTTATATGTTTCCGACACGATAAGCAATATTTGTTAAGTTAAATTTCAAGAATTTTAAACTATGTTCATACATTCATTCAACCTCGACCAAGTTCCAACGATTCACGAACCATTAAACGAATATGATTATATATGTATATGTGTATATATATTATAACTTGAAATGTAAACAAAATATTAGATTAAATACTTTATATGATTGTATCTGTTTCAAAATGTTTATCAATGGAATTAGAAGATAAAATCAAATGATTGAATTAGCAGATATATTGAATTATGATTACAAGTCTCTGTTGAAAGGTCCACGTTGATTTGAGAAATCTTTCCATTTTAACAATATTCGGAAAATGGTAAAGTGATTTATAAATAAGAACAAATTGTCAATCATTGAGAACTAGACAAAGAATAGTGGAAGATTGAATCTCATAAAGACTCGATTGATCTATTTAGTTTCAAACGTACAAAAACGTTTTCAGTTTAAAAAGAACTTTATTATTAAAACGTATATAACTTTTATAAATATCTAGAAAAATTTTTGACAACTCATTACTTAACTAGTATGATAAAGATAACGATATTTATATTTTATTTTATTAAATATATATAACAATTTAAATTAATATTATATATATATTTATACGCGTATTATACGTACATAATTTTATACTTTTACTATAAACTTTACCTTTACTTTATTTTTACTTTACTTTAACTTTAATAATTCACTTTAATAATTCATACTTTAATAATTCACTTTAATAATTCACTTTAATAATTCACTTTAATAATTCATACTTTAATAATTCATACTTTAATAATTCACTTTAATAATTCATACTTTAATAATTCACTTTAATAATTCAAAAATCTATTATAAATAGAATTCAATTGGTTTCATTATTTCATAGAAACTTGAAAATATTTTTCTCTAAACTCTCTCAATCGATTTACATATATATATTTACCCCGTATTATTTCAAGATATTATTAGTATACATAAAATATTACGACGGAGTGCTTTCCGAGTGATTTCGAAATTGTTTTTCGAGTAGGATAGGATTAAGGAAATTATGGGTTATAGCTATGGAGGTGATTGAGTATGGTTCATGGGTATGCTCGTGAGGTCAATATAGTGTTTATCATTTCCGTTGCGTCTAGGTACCTTTCCTGCAATATTGAATCTCAATATTGATACGTGAGTACTCATAATTTAACTTTTACATACTAATAGTGTATCCCTGACTAGTGCTCGAGTATTTAGGATTATGCATGCTTGTACTTTTGATATTGCCCTTAGACAGGTTAGGTTGAATATTGTATTAGTTACACTTGCGGTTGAGATAAGGTATAAGATATACATGTCCTTGGAAAGCTAGCAAAAAATTAAGAACTTTTCCTTTAGATATCGAATGGTTTCGATGAACGGATTAGAAGTTATAATCAATTGAATTTTCGATATTTTTATTAAAAATGATTATTATCATCGTCGTTTTTATCGTCGTTCTAGTTTTATCTTATTATTATCATTATTATTATCTTTATCAATAAAAGGGATTTATCAATAAAAATTGTTATTTTTTTTATTATTACTATCGTTATTATCGTTAAAGTTATAATTAGTATTATTATTATTATCCAAATATTATTATTATTATTAGTATTATTATTATTATTATCATTATTAATATATATATCATTATTTAAAAATGGTTATTGTTATTGTTATTATTATTATTATTACTATATTATCATTAAGATATTTTTTAGTATTATCGTTAATAATGTTATAGTAACTATCATTATTAATATTAGTGTAATTAAAACAAATATTTGTAACACCTAATTATTTTGATTACTATTATTATCATTATTATGAACACGATATAAAAGATGATCAAAAGCTATTAAACAAAACGATTAGGAAATAATGAGTAAGAGTATCATGATGAAATTAAAATATTATAAGATATTGATTTAGATAAAATTATCGTTCTTATTATTTTTATCATTACTATTATTATTAAAAGTATCGTTAGTATTAAAACTATCATTTTAACAAAAATTATCATTTTAATAAAAATGTCATTGTTACTATAAAATATCATTATTATTATTATTTTAAATAGAATTATTATTTTAAAGATAATATTAAAAATTATCGTAAATATTAAAGTTATCATAATTAGAATTATCGTTTTATCATAATGTCATCTTAGTAATTATAAATATTGATATTTTTATAATAATAATTATTATTACAAAATAATACAACTTTTACTTACTATCATTATAGATATTATTTTATCAAATAAATATGTGATACAAACATATTTTACTACGTGTAATAACTTATTTTAATAATACCTAACATATTAACTTTATGATATTAAATGAACCCTATAAATTTTATTACTTAATATATATAAAAGTATATTTTATTATATAAATTTAATATAAAATTTTATTTATTAATAAATAAATTATATTATATAAATCTTTTAAAAATATTTAAAAATATAAAACGACGATATTTAAACTATATATTAATCATGTATAGATTTTTGGAAATTATTTTGAGTCAAATTTACTTTTGTTGACTTTTGCATATTAGTCTCGAGCATTAGGATTGTGGTACACTATGACTTGACCTAATTTGTTAGACAAATATTGACTAACACATAAATATATATAATTAATTTAGGTTCATGAATCCGAGGCCAACCTTGCACTTGTTCAATGACGTTATATGTATTTTTACTACGAAATACAGTATGGTGAGTTTCATTTGCCTTTTTACCCTTTATATTTTTGGGCTGAGAATACATGCGCAATTTTTTATAAATGTTTTACGAAATAGACACAAGTAATCGAAACTACATTATATGGTTGAATTATCGAAATCGAATATGCCCCTTTTTATTAAGTCTGGTAATCTAAGAATTAGGGAACAGACACCCTAATTGACGCGAATCCTAAAGATAGATCTATTGGGCCTAACAAACCCCATCCAAAGTACCGGATGCTTTAGTACTTCGAAATTTATATCATGTCCGAAGGAGGATCCCGGAATGATAGGGGATATTCTTATATGTATCTAGTTAATGTCGGTTACCAGGTGTTCACCATATGAATGATTATTTTTGTCTCTATGTATGGGACGTATATTTATGAGAACTGGAAATGAAATTCTTGTGGTCTATTAAAATGATGGAAATAAATTATTATGATAAACTAATGAACTCACTAACCTTTTGGTTGACACTTTAAAGCATGTTTATTCTCAGGTGTTAAAGAAATCTTCCGCTGTGCATTTGCTCATTTTAAAGATATTACTTGGAGTCTTTCATAGCATATTTCGAAGTTCGTTACATTTGAGTCATTGAGTTCATCAAAGATTATTATTAAATCAATTTATAGTTGGATAGTGGATATTATGAAATGGTATGCATGCCTGTCAATTTTCGATGTAAAGAAAGTTTGTCTTTTAAAAACGAATGCAATGTTTGTAAAATGTATCATATAGAGGTCAAATACCTCGCAATGTAACCAACTATTGTGAATCGTTTATAATGTATATGAACGGGTCCTTTCATCTTAACACATCGACACTTCACCCCGGGTGGCGTCTTAACACATCGACACTTCACCCGTCATATTACTTTGAGTGGTGTCTTAGCACATCGACACTTCACTCGTCACGTGAAATGTGGTGTCTTAGCACATCGACACTTCACATCTCACGCTACAACAAATAAATACATTATATACCTACGCATATAATTATTCCACTCACCTTAGAGTCTTTTGTGAAGGATAACCGAGCTTGCAAACTTCAATATAACGTACCTATTACATTATGCACATAATCAATCACAAGATCAAGTTGGTCAACCAATTCACTCACCATTCTAGTGTCATTTTGGCCCATGGTGCAATTTCGACCCATTTGCACACTTAACCCTAATATTGGGTCAACTTCGCTAAAAACCCTAACCCTAGCCATTTAGGGTCTTAATACACATATAATCACAATGTTATCTCATTTTCACACTAACAAGACAACTTAGGTCATCAAAGACCCGTTTTACCCATTCGAGGTTTCCACACCCATTCGGGTCACCACATGCCCAAATAGCACTCATTTACATAACATCTAGGTGTGTTAGTGGTTAACTAACCAATTTAAGACTCATAAACTCATTTATCAATTCAAAACCCTAGGTTAGTCATCCTTTAAGTCTTCATGACTCAAACTTACCCAAAATCCCCAAATCACTAACAAATGAGTTTTATACACATCACTAACCCAAACCCTAACCCTTAAACAATTATTAGTAATAAAATCAAGGTTAAGACTTACCACTATGATCAAAATGTAGCTAGTGGGGAGATGAACAACTTTGATGCTCGAGCTCTAACCCGAAACAAGCTTCTTCTACTTTGATTTGAGCTTTCTCACACTAGAGTCACTCTCTCTCTCTCTCTCTAGAATTGAAGTGGATGACGTTTGGTGGTTGTAGATGGAGTAAATGTGTAATGACCCGCACTTTTTCGATCATTCTATACTTATAAGATTAATATTTACATAAATTAAACCTTACCAACATGACAAGCAATCCAAATTGTTGAGACTTATGCCTTCGAAAAGAGTTTTACACAACGTTTGACCGTCTAGTTTGACCGATGATATCACGAACTATATAACATATGATAATTATACGTTTTTGTATATATATGCATATATACATATTTAACATGATCTAAGAATGTTTTAATACCTCATTTTGTATTAATAACAATAAGTTACAAGTATATTTTGAAACTACTAACCTAAGTTTTCAAAACGATAACCATACGTAACGTTATTTGACATAAATACTTATGACCTATAATGTTTATACATATATCGTATAAGTAATGTATTTAATCACTTTTAAGGACTTAAATACATAAAAAAATATAAGTATATTCACAAAAGATAGCTATATTTGAATTCTCATTCCATTTTTCACAAGATTTCTATACGTATATCTAGAGTACATGTACTCGTATCATACCTAACCTCTATACGTATTTACTATTGGTATATACACATCAAATCACCACCAACCAGCCCTTGTTCAATGCCTTATGTATAAGGTAACTACTTTTGTTATCTAGTATGACAATTTCACATGATTAAAAGATTTTTTCACAAAATTACAAACTTATACACCTTTTACACCACCATTTATACTCCATTCCATTTTCATTTTACTACACATTTCCTTTAACTAAAACACACACACTTTTAAGAGCCTTAACCTCCATAACCATTCAGCTAATATCCATGAAGATCTAGCCATAAAAACATCACTTAATCACCATAAGAAAACTCTTACAAAAACACTTCAAGAATCCTTCCAAGAACACAAGTTTACTTCCAATCTTTCATCCAATTCCATCACCCTTTTGGTTCTAGGTTCTTACTCTTCTTTTACAGCAATCTTGTCCAAGTAACTTGAGGTAGTAACTTTGTTCATAACCTTATTCTATTCATATATATATAGCTATCTTATTTTGTGGTATAAAATTTTAACAACAAGAACATAGTTTGAATGTTTTCAAACTTGTTTGCAAACTAAATAGATCCTTCTAACTTAACTTTTAAAATACTTCAAGACCTGTAATATAACTTAAATATATGCTAATTTAACAAGGTATAACTTGGTTTTTCAAAGAACATCTTAAAAACTGTTTTTACGATGTCGGAGTGCAACCGGGGGCTGTTTTGGGTTGGATAATTAAAAACCATCTTAAACTTTGAATTGGAGGTTTATTTTCTGGAAAAATGATTTTACTATGAATATGATAACACATAAAAATTTCATGATTTAACTCAAAGTATAAGTATTTTTAGAAAAATAATCATTTAAGGTTGTTTACATGATGGAAAATGATTAACTTCATAAGTTTCACTAAAGTTTGACCTATGACCTGTGATTTCGAATACAAACTAAGGTATTTACAGTTCATAGTCTTAAAGAGGGACTCGATCCAAGGAAGTGGCAAGTTGAACCAACGAAAACGGAGTTGTAACGAAGAAACTACGACCAAAACAAAATCGGATATCCAAGACTAGTTTAGCTACGAAAATAATTGGAGAAAATTAAATAAATCACATCTTTTTAAAATAACATGATATTTTATATATATGTACTCATAATTTAATTTTATATGGTTCAGGATCACCCGTAAACAATACGAGAAGATTAATCATAAGATCCCATGATTGTACGCAACACGTCATTTGACAACACCGGTACTTTATGTACGCAACACGTCATTTGACAACACCGGTACCGTGGGTCAAGATTAATCTCGACCAATACATATACGATGGGGGTTTTATTTATTTCATTGGGGGTTTATTAAACACCTAAAAATGAACCATTAAAATTAAATTACTAACATCGGACTGCTAACTACGGACTAAGAAATTATTAAAAGTATTAAAAGTATAATAAGTATATATATGTGACGATTGTTTTAAAAAGAAAAGGTATTGATATATTATATATGGATAGGTTCGTGATATCAACCGGAGACCAAGTCAAAATATATATATCTTCAAGGCAAAAGTGAGTATATAGTCCCACTTTTAAACTCTAAGTATTTCGGGATGAGAATACATGTATTTTATGTTTTACGTTATGGACACAAGTAACTGAAAAATATATTCTACGTTGAGTTGTACCACTGGCATACTTCCCTGTAGCTTGGTAACTGTTATTTACAGCGGTATTGTAAACGCGAATCCTGTTGATAGATCTATCGGGCCTGACAACCCCAACCGGACTGGACGACCAGTATTCAACGGTTGCACAGTACTTCGTTTCGTGACTACACTTGGTACGGTGTAGTAAGATTTCATAATAAAGGGAATATGCGACGTGATTAAATGTTAAGTATGGTTACCAAGTGCTCAACCACTTAGAATATTTTTATTAAAACATTTATATATGAAATCTTGTGGTCTATATATATATATATATATATTGCTGCCGGCATTAAACCTATATCTCACCAACTTTATGTTGACGTTTTAAGCATGTCTATTCTCAGGTGATAATTAGAAGCTTCCGCTGCAACATGTTCAATTTAAGCAAGATCTTGAGTATGCATATTTGTGTCAAAAATAAAACTGCATATCCGAGGAATTGTAATGTAAAATATGCTAGAAATCGTATTGTTATCATCACATGTAAAGTTTGTAAGTCTAAGATTATCGCTAAATGATAATCATCTTTTTATTGTCTAAAGCTTGTATTAAAATAAGAGTTATGGTTTGTAATGTAAAATAAATGCAGTTGTTCTTTTAAAAATGTCGCATATAGAGGTCAATACCTCGCAATGAAATCATACGTTATCTAACTCGTTCTTATGGTTAAGGACGGGTTATGACAAAATGAGGCTCCACAAACTGATCTAGGGCCTTAAAGTCGCCCACAATGTGAAATTACCAAGTTACCCCTTTTAAATATCAAAAACACAAAAGCTGGCTCGTCAGGCAATCTGGACGGCGTCCAGAATTCTGGACGGCGTCCAACATAACAGGGAAAAACTGGATCTTACATCCTAATAGCTAAACCCTAATTTTTAACCAATAATTTCTAAACCCTAATTTCTAAACCCTAATTTTTAAACCCCAAAAAAAAAAAAAAAAAACTCAAAAGTAAAACATTCATTGCAATGAATGTTATCACTTATTTTTTTGAGCGTTTCACGCAAAAATAATAACATTTATCACGAAGTGTCTTTTTTAAATCTTCATATTTTCATTTGATCTTAATGCCTGAATTTTTTTTTCAAAAAAAGCGAAAAAAAAATTACTTCCTCTCAAAGAGTGATTCCCTCTTGATTATATATATATATATATATATATATATATATATATATATATATATATATATATATATATATAGCGATCCATGGCTAAACTTATAAATGGCTAAGAATGGATAAGCAAAATTTCAATTTTTTTAAATTATCTTTTTACGATCTCTTAATATGCAGATTGAAAAAAAAAAGCAAAAATTTAAAAAATAAATAACGAAATCATTAAAAAATCGATGATGAATGATAATCATCGTGATGAATGATTAATTTATCAGTCATCTGAATAGTGATGAATGATTAATTTATCGTTCATCACTATTCAGATGAATGATAAATTAATCATTCATCAAGATTATCATTCATCATAGATTTTTTAAACGATTTAGAATATTTCTGGCTTATAAAAATATAGATTATGAGAGCATTTTGATGCAGATTCTTGAATAAAAAAAAATAAATTTTTTTTTTTTTTTTGATTTTGTTTATTTCCACTTAACCACTAAAGTTGTTTAGCCATTGATTAAACCTATATATATATATATATATATATATATATATATATATATATATATATATATATATATATATATATATATATATATATATATATATATATATATATATGTGTGTGTGTGTGTGTGTGTGTGTGTGTGTGTGTGTGTGTGTGTGTGTGTGTGTGTGTGTGTGTGTGCAGTGGCAGAACGTGGAGATCTTGAATAGGAGGGCCGGTAAATCTAGTACATACAAAATAAGCATCTAGTACATACAAAATAAGCAGCGTATTCATAAGATGAAAATAGTTACAAGTTGGCTCGACGGCCTTTAAGCATTTTGAAATCATCAATAACGGATTCTGAGTTAAACTTTTCGGCAATTTCTCGTTCAATGTAAACCACCAAACTATCCGCTAGAAACTCATCTGACATCTTGTTGCGAAGTCGAGTCTTGAAAATTTTCATTCCGGAAAATGCTCTCTCAGTTGTAGCAATTGAAACGGGAAGTGTTAAGATTAGTCGAATTAAACTATCAAGCAAATTATAGTTCTCACACTTCTTAGTTTCCACAAGAACTCTACATAATTCTACAAGAGTCGATACACCACTTAGCTTCGGGTTCTTTGACATCTCAATATTGAATAGCTCTAACTCTGACTTCAATCTAGTCCTCTCTTGCTCCGTAAAATCAGCAGGATAGTATTTCTCAACAAGAGAGCAAAGATGATCAACATTAAACCTTTTAGAACCTTTTCTTGGAACTAAAGTATAACTAAGAGTTAATAACTCCATAGCTTGGTCATTAAATTTATTTTCCAACTCTAACAATTGTTTATCAAGCGTACTAATAAAGACATCAACTCGATAATAATGTTCAAAAGTAACATGATTATCTTGCCGACGAGGCCGATATCTACTAGACTTGTATAAAGCGTTTAAATCGGGAATATCGACTTCGTGTTTCTCACAGAATAATTTTACCTTTAAAAGTAATGAATCCCATCCATTATTTCTTAATTCATTAAGGTTTTCCTTCGTTGCTGACACTAGTTCCATGGCATTAATGATATCTTGGGATTTCTTTTGCAAAGCTTGAGAAAGAAATTCAGTCATCCCAAATATTTCATTTATCAAGTGTAAAATCAATACGAACTCAAACGATTTTGTATAACAATAGGCCAAATCAGCATCTCCATGTTAAAGAGAACAAGATACATCATCAATTATTCCTTTAAGAACAACCTGAGTAGAATTAAACATTACAAGCATACTACTGACTGAAGAAAAATGGGAACCCCAACGAGTATCACCTGCTCTACTTAATGTCCCAACTTGGTTTGCTCCTCTACCCGTTTCAATTTCACCAAGTTCTAGTAAACGTATTGTTTCATCAGCCTTTGCCTTTTGCAATTCATCATGGAATTTGCTTGAAGCACATATCACATTTATAATAGAAGTTAGCTTTGTGAAGAATTATATTTAAAAGTTCCTTTTGAATTAATCCCGAAGTATATCTTGAACATTTAGGAGCATTGTCTAACACAACCTTGGCAACTTCATCATTATAAGAAGCTAGAAGCTTCAACATCTCAAGAAAATTACCACGGTTTTTTGAATTTGCTGATTCGTCGTGCCCTCGAAAAGCACAAGCTTGAAATGATAGCCAACGAACTACATCAAATGAAGCTTTCAATCGTAGACGACTACTCGTGACTAACTCTGTCTGTTGCTTTTCTAAGATGTTTTCAATATGTCCATCTTGATTCAAAAAATTTCCACTAAATATTAAAGCATCTTTATGTTGTTCACTTTGAATATGCTTAATGAATGAACATCTTTTTCCATTAACCTTTTTCCATTTATCAAATCCTTTAACAATAAAAGTATCTCTTCCGTTACGCACAGATGGTTTGTCAGAAAACAAAAAACAAAGAAAGCAGTAGGCGGCATCTCTTGAAGGAGAATACTCTAACCAATTAGGGAATTTACCAAACCACGCGTTTTGAAATCTACGGGTATGAGTAGAAGTACCTTTATTAGGATACTCTTCCAAATGAATCTGAAAAGGTCCTTTATTCAAATAAGATCGTTTTACAAGTTCTTTTCTATCAAACGGATAACTCCATATTTGTTTTCGTTTCCCAGGATCTCTTTCCAAATAATTAGGGTCTACCTCTTCTATAGTTGGCCTTGAAGCTTCAAAAACAGGTGTAGTTGGTTGATCATTTTGTTGTTCATCGTCATTTGTCGAAGGTTTGCAACGTTTACTATTTTGAATATCTACGTCCGGACAAGTAGTTTTTGTTGTATCATCAATCCTTCTTTTGAAAAATGAAGTAATGGGTTTTTGTTTTTCCATAGTTGTTCCCTGAAAATACAAAAATATAACATATCAATACAAATTGTCAACACATCTTATATTCTTATTGTTACATACTTACACTAATATAGTAATACTCAATAACAAATAACTACATTGAACTCAACTTCAAGAAATATGTTAAACTAATACGCAATAAATAAAATTATGTTAAACTAAAATTAAGGTACCTGAGTTTTTGGAATTGTCGATAAAATTGGAGTTGAAATCGGTAGGTGTACAAAGGATACAATTAGGTTTTGAGTTTTGACGCACCATTGGGGATTTGAGATAATGTTCGATCAATAAAAAAATAAAGGGTAAATAATTTTAGGGAAGGCCCATTAAGTCTAAATTTTTTTGGCCCATAAAAAATACAAATTTTACACTTGTGGGCTAAAAAATAGGGATGGCCTTGGCACTCTTTGGCCTTCAAAGCCTTCCGCCTCTGTGTGTGTGTGTGTGTAAATTAGGCACCAAAATCCCGTACCCCGAGCGACCGACCACCTTGTTCTATTCCGAACCTCCCATGATTAGAACCTTTAAATTATTAGGGATAAGTAAGTAGTGGGGACTTGAAAATTTCTAATGAAGACATAAGTTCGATATCCGTAGATTACACTTTGGTGTCTTGCTTTAAAAAAAAGAAAATCTTTGAATCCTGCAAATTTTAAACCAGCCAACGTTTTTTATTATGTTTACTGAGCGCACCCCAAACAAAGTATAAAACAACGTTTTAACATGGCTTATTGGGTTACTGGTATTACAAAAATTACAGGCCAACTAATTAAGGAGACCCATATCGTGTGGCCCACTGGGTCAGGCCGCAAATTTATTTTTCAGAATCCAGACCACTTTCAATGTATATTGTTGTCGCCAAATTTACATTTACATTTACATTTACATTAAGTATATCAGTCACCACGAGTGAACAGTACCAATATAACATCACCGCTGATGTCATGCTGATGTCAGCAATTTTGACCATTTTTATTTTATTTTATTTTTATTTTTTTGCTTTTCCATTTCAAAATGAATACAGTTTCTATTTATTTACCAAAATGAATACAGTTTCTATTTATTTACCAAAATGAATACTTAATAATTTAATACTTTGACCTGAGTTTATAATCATTTTTTTTTATATACAAACCAAATACTCTAATCTCCATGGTCCAAGTTAGACTTGTATACCAAAATCTGTTTGTCAATTATAAAACACAGGTCACTAAGTGGATCTTCTGTTTTTATTTAAGCTTTTAGTTTCCTATTTGATTCAAGTAGGCCATATGAGTTATGTTTTAATCATTCATCAACTTGGTCAGTGTCGTTTTCGCTATGATTTTTAAAACTTGAGGGCTTGGTTTTTGGCCCTATGATTTGTTACTATATGAGCTTAAATATTATTTGTTTTTTTTTTTTTTCTAAGATGTTTTTGTCTGAAGATATGTCGACTATGTCTGTAAATAAGATATGGTCTAAAAGTATCTATGTTGAAGCACATTTCTAAGTCCGCGAGATTGCAGACAGAATAAGATATTATTTATCTTATGTCTTCAGAAAAATAAACAGTCTGCAGTAAAACGTCTGCGAGCGCGCAGACATAAGACATAATAAGGTATGCAGACCGGAAAAAAAACGACACCTTACTCTCTTCGTCCCACTTTAAGTGTCAACAATTGATTTTTTAAAATAACTTTTTGTCTACTTTGACTATAAATATTTTTATACGTGGTGTCTAATATTCAAGGTTGAAAAAGAAGCGAGACGGGATGCACGGTCACGATCTTAAAAGTTCGAGACGGAGTCAAGACGAACGTTGACTAACTTTGAATTTTAGATATAATACACACACACACACACACACAAACACACAAAAACCCACACATATTTTAAAATCAAAAAAATTTCGTTGACCAATTAGTACCTATAATCGCTATTACCGCTAATATAATACAAAAACTAACACTAAACTACGTCAATTTCGATTGAATTGATAACTTTTTCCCGCCTTTGACCCGACCATTCCCGCCTTTGACCCGACATTTGTCCGTTGACCGAGTTTTTAGATGACGAAACGGGTTCGAGACAGACTACTCACCAAAACGCCGCAATGGCCGTCACAACAGACGCCATTTGCAACCATGATAATATTTGATGAAAAATTATAAAACACATTTAAAACTCAATTAATCACTACTACATTCCGGCACAATTAGACGTGGGGAAAATCCTTTTTAGACGTGTTGAACAACACGTCTACATGTGACGGCTTCAATTGAGTGGTGACATATAGTGCGGTTTAAGGAACCGCTCTAAAAACTCTCAAGTAGACGTGTTGTCAAATCGTCAGATTAGGCTGTTCCGTTATGTCTTTTAGACGTGTTCCGTTATTTACAATTAGACGTGTTCCGTTAATTGCAATTAGACGTGTTCTGTTAGTTGCAATTAAAGGTCTTCCGTTAGTTGCAATTAGACGTGTTCTAGTAAATGTTAACCATGGTTAAACTCAAATATTTTGAATTGATACCTGCTAAATACCGCCAAATAATTTCTAGCACCAAATAAATTAAATCTCAAATATTTCAAATAACACCCGCCAAATACAAAATGCATCAAATATATCAAATAAAATTTACTACAAAACCAAACTATATATATATATATACATATATATATATATATATATAAATCTTTAAAGTATTTACAAAAAACAACATAACCGTAATTTACAATGGATGAATTCTAAACTAAAAAACACTAATAAAACAGTAAACTAATATAAGGTAACTATAGTTGGTTCTTTGCCATCCCTCTTTCAGTCTTACCTCCCTCTCCCTCTGCCAACAACATTATAAAATAATTTCACATGCATAGTTAGAAAGGATATTTAAGATACCTTGAACGAGAAATTGTTAACTAGAGAACTTTTTTTTTTGTTATGTTCTCCTACTGCAACTGTCAAATTCAGTTGCTATACAATTGAATCACGTCTACATGGAAACATGTCAAATTCAGCTACAATACACAGCACACTAAAAACAAATCAGTATAATTAGCAGATTGCATTAAAGTACATTAAAAAAAATCATTGACAGCCAACTCTTAAGAACCTCATTATGAGTGGACAAACTTAGTAAATAATTCGTTAACAGTCTACTTAACAAAAGCACAACCAGTAACTAAGTAACCTACTTGTAACTCATAAAGTAAATATAACGACCTAAACCAATAACCAACCGAATACGCGAAATAAAGTTTTTTTTTTTTTTTTTATGTCAGAAGAGTGCGCCACGCGCACCACCCTAGGGTGCGCGGCGCGCACAAGCCCTTTTCAGTTCTGTCCTGTTTTGTCAATTTTCAAATAAGGACCTCCCACTTCCCGACATAGTTAGACGAAACGCTTTTGACAACATGATATAATAGTTAAAACTCACACGATTCAATAATAAAATAAGTTTTACGAAACCGGGCCCACATATGCCATAATACGAGTTTCGTACAAAAGTATAAGTTTCAACCGAATTAGTTAAAACTCCAAACGACACTAGAGCATGATGTTTGGGGGTTAAACTACCCAACTCTCGGTCAAACTTCAAAAGCTAACACATCCAAAAGCGTTCCCTATCAAACAAGCGGGGTCTCTAATCCAATCGTACGCCCTTACCCTTGTCAACGCCCGAGCCTATAAAAAGGTAAACAACGAGAGAGTAAGCAAAGCTTAGTGAATGCAATAATTATACATATACATATATAACTTACTTAATTGCAAACACTTGCAACAAATCCGCATACATACTAGCAATATAATTGCAATTGCAAAAGGTTTGGACTGGCGGAGAAACCCTGACCCCGTGTGCCTTTGGCACCCATACCTCCCACCCCTTAAGGGCCAAGTATGCCTTGTAAAATACCTCCCCCTAATACCCACAAGGAAGTTGCAGGCTTAAGAATCGAACCTGCACCCATTTATTGCATTAGGTCATATTCCTGTGGGCCCAGGGATCATTAGCAACGGGTACCAACTGAGCTACTGCTCGTTGGTACTAGCAACATAATTAGCATACCTTTATAATGTATAACGCTAAATCCTCGATAACATAAGCTAGTATAACAATATCATATAACGCAAACAATACAATATGTTACAACACAATACATAAGCATTGATGTTCACAACATCCATTAGTATTCAAATATCACGGCTAGCCCAACGAATGGTATCGTCAACATCGAACTTATTTTCCCATCTGTCTTAGTTAATGTGGTATCGTCAACATCGAACTTAAACCCACATATGAGGTATCGTCAACATCAAACTTAAACCCTCATCCAATGTCACTACAATAGTGGTATGGCTTCGTCAACATCGAACTTTAAATCCATACTTGAGGTATCGTCAACACCGAACTTTAACCCTCATCCACATAACAATATACTCTAGGATATGGTATCGTCAACATCGAACTTTAACCCATACCCCACAAGTAAATAAAACATATACATACATATATAATTATTCCACTCACCTTAACGATTTGGTGACGATTTTATACTTCCGAATGCTTCAAAGCCGAGTACCTAATACAATAAGTACTCAATCATCACACACACTAGTTGGACTAATCACCAACAACTTACTCACGTGCATTCAATGACTTAAATGAATTAAATGCCCCATTTACATCAAAATCGACCATTTAAGGTCAACACACCCATTTCGGGTCATCCACTAGCCCACATAATACCCATTCATTTTATTAACTAGGTGTGCTAGTAATTAACTAACCAATTATGACTCATAAACTCATTTATCATTTCAAAACCCTAGGTTAGCAATTCTTGAGTCCTCGTGACTCGATCTTACCCAAGAACACCCAAAATCACCAAATATGGGTTTTATGTTCTTCACTAACCCAAACCCTAACCCTTAACAAATTAAAATAGGGAAATCAAGGTTAGAACATACCACCACAACCAAAACGTAGCAAAAGACTAGATGAACAACTTTAATACTTGAGCTTTAGCCCGAATCAAGCTTCTTCCTCCTTGATTCAAGCTTTCTCTCTCAAGAACACACTTCTCTCTCTAGAATTTGATTTGGGGTTGAAGATAAGGTTGGTGTAGTGTTGAATGTGTTTTCAACCACCACACAACTGTCCTTTACAGCCCCAACTCGTCCTCATGTTAAAAGACAACAATACCCTTCATTTAACTTTTAATTAAAAAGCAGAATGCTGGCCCAGGTGCAGTGCGCCACGCGCACCACTAAAAGTGTGCGGCACGCACTAGTGGTCTGAACGGCTTCTGACCCAGTTTAATTACACACTGCAGCCCACACTTAATGTACACTATTTACACCACTGTACAATTATTATTCGGGTCTTACAGTAAACCCCAATCGCATACGGATAACGAAAAAACCCTAACCGAACAAACTAAACGATTAGGGATGAATAAAAACCTAAACGGTGGATCTGATTATGAGAAATAATGTGTAGTCTGTACACCCAATCAATTTCAATTCAAGAAACGAACAAACCTCCCAATCGGTGGAGCAGTCACAGTTTGATATTGAGCGGTAGATTGAGATGACAAACCTCGCAATCGGTTGAAGACCTAATCTTTACCCCAATACTTTACTCGATGATGATCGGTTGAAAAGGAATCGATCCCAGGGCAAAGGAATTGTTGGTAGAGGCAGGTGTGTAGAAGAGAGATGAGAGCCAATTTGATTCTAGAATAGCTTGTTGGATATATGATACCGTAGTAAAAAAAAATTGAAAAAAACAAAAAAAAAACATAAAGTAGATAGCTTATGAACAATGGTAGTACTCCGTATTTGTTTTAGCATATATGATTATAACTAGAAATAGGTGTAGCACGCTCCGCTGCGCTGATTTCATTATTGTTAAGTTAAGATATCCTGATTGCCTCGATATTCCTTGCCGTTTTTCATTTACGATTCACCCTTCGCTGCTATCGTTCGGAGATGTTCAGAAGAAACAAAGGCTGGTGCTTTTTTGCTCCATCCTCTGCTTCCTCTTGTTGTTTCTTCTCATATTTGGAATTATATACTAAAAATATATACGTACGAAAAATAACGAAAGAAATTCAACTTTTGATATAGAATGCAAAAATGAAATAATAATGACAGTATTGAAGCAAACTGATGGTTTCTAATGTTATTCCATATTTACTATTCTAACAATAATATAACAGAATATAATGACAAATGAATATAGTGAATATGATGTTTCAACGCTTTTGAGTTTTGTATGCTATACAGTATACACTATATTGTTATTTACAAACATTGCTAGTTAATTAAGGAGTGTACTTCGTACATAAGTTACTGATCAAAAGAATTAAAATTAACATTAGTATTAAGTTATTAAGTTGTATCCACAGTTCAATGTAAAGTACTTACCCTAATCTCAAACAGTTAACCAATTGTTAAAATTAGCAGGTCCGTTAAATAAGTTAACCAGAAAAGATGTAGCCTTTCGATGGACTGATGAACAAGAAAAGGCTTTTCAGACTCTCAAACAGTTGTTATGTCAAGCGCCGGTTTTAGCTTTACTAGAGGGAACAGAAGATTTTGTGATTTACTGCGATGCGTCACGCGAAGGTCTGGGTTGTGTTTTGATGTAAAGAAATAAAGTTATAGCGTATGCTTCACGACAGTTGAAAAATCATGAACGAAATTACCCTACTCATGATTTAGAGTTAACTGCAGTTGTGTTTGCTTTGAAGTTTTGGAGACACTATTTGTATGGTACACATTGTGAAATCTATACAGATCATAAGAGTCTTCAGTACATCTTTTTGTAGAAAGAATTAAATATGCGTCAACGTCGATATCAAGAATTAATTAAAGACTATGATTATGAGATTAAGTATCATTCGGGTAAAGCAAATGTGGTAGCAGATGCTTAGAGTCGCAAGAAAACAGTCGAAAATGTTAGATTTATGAGAATTGAGATAGTTTCAGACTTGATCGATCGATTGAAAACCGTTCAGTTAGTAGCACTGAATGATGAAAACCTAAAGACTGAGCAAATGACCAAAAGAAAATTTGACCTATGCAATGATTCTAGAGGATTAAAGACCTATAAAGACAGAATTTGGGTGCCTATGCTTGGAGAATTGAGGGATTTAATCCTTACAGAAGCGCATAAATCTAGACTGACAGTGCATTCAGGTAGTACTAAGATGTACAGGGATTTGAAAACGTTGTATTGGTGGCCAACAATGAAGACAAATGTTGCAGGTTTCGTTGAGAAATATCATATTTGTGCGCAAGTTAAAGCAGAACATCAGAAACCATATGGATCTCTACGACAGTTAGAAATTCCTCAGTGGAAATGAGATCATATAACGATGGATTTTGTAACCAAGTTACCCCGAACCCAGAAGGGACATTAGATGATCTGGGTGATAGTGGATCGTCTGACAAAGAGTGCTCACTTCTTGGCTACTCGTGAAACCACTTCGTTAAGTGATTTGGCAGAGTTGTACTTGAAAGAAATCGTTAGTCTACATGGTGTAGCATTATCTATAGTTTCCGACAGAGATACTAGTGATAATGCTAAAAACGAACATATATTTCATAGCATTATTCCTCAAGAAAGACAAGCTTTTAGTTGCAACTGTTCTATTTACAAGTGATATTCGTTTAAATAATAAAAGGTGAAGACAAAAGACAGATTCGACGAATTGAAGACGCAAACGACCAAAAAGCTCAAAAGTACAAAATACAATCAATGAGGTTCCAATTATTGATAAGAAACGTCTCAAAATTACAAGAGTACAAGATTCAAAACGCAAAGTACAAGATATTAAATTGTACGCAAGGACGTTCGAAAATCCGGAACCGGGACCAGAGTCAACTCTCAACGCTCGACGCAACGGACTAAAAATTACAAGTTAACTATGCACATAAATAAAATATAATATTTAAATAATTCTTATAATTATTTATATATTATATTATTATTTATAAACGTCGGCAAGAAAGAAAACAAAGATATGTGACTTCTCCCAGCTGGCCATGCGATCGCATGGCCTGGAGGCACAAAAGCCATGCGATCGCATGGCTCTGAAATCCAGCCCAGGTCCTATAAATTCAATGCGTTTTGGCCAAAATATAACCACCTATCTCTCTATCCTACAAACGTAATATATATATATATATATATATATATATATATATATATATATATATATATATATATATATATATATTATAATTTTAATTTTAATTTTAATTCTAATAATAAGGGTATGTTAGCGAATGTTGTAAGGGTGTAAGTCGAAATTCTGTCCATGTAACGCTACGCTATTTTTAATCATTGTAAGTTATGTTCAACCTTTTTAATTTAATGTCTCGTAGCTAAGTTATTATTATGCTTATTTAATCCGAAGTAATCATGATGTTGGGCTAAAAATATTAAAATTGGGTAATTGGGCTTTATACCATAATTGGAGTTTGGACAAAAGAACGACACTTGTGGAAATTAGACTATGAGCTATTAATGGCTTTATATTTGTTTAACTAAATGATAGTTTGTTAATTTTAATATAAAGATTTACAATTGGACGTCCCTATAAATAACCATATACACTCGATCGGACACGATGGGCAGGATATTTATATGTACGGATAATCGTTCATTTAACCGGACACGGGAATGGATTAATAGCCACTAGAATTATTAAAACAGGGGTGAAATTATGTACAAGGACACTTGGCATAATTGTTAACAAAGTATTAAAACCTTGAGTTACACTCAGTCGACATCCTGGTGTAATTATTAAACAAAGTAATAAAACCTTGTTACAGTTTAAGTCCCCAATTAGTTGGAATATTTAACTTCGGGTATAAGGATAATTTGACGAGGACACTCGCATTTTATATTTATGACTGATGGACTGTTATGGACAAAAACCAGACGGACATATTAAATAATCCAGGACAAAGGACAATTAACCCATGGGCATAAAACTAAAATCAACACGTCAAACATCATGATTACGGAAGTTTAAATAAGCATAATTCTTTTATTTCATATTTAATTTCCTTTATTTTATATTTAATTGCACTTCTAATTATAGCACTTTTATTTATTGTTATTGTATTTAATTGCACTTTTAATTATCGTACATTTTAATTATCGCAAGTTTATTTTATCGCACTTTTATTATTCGCAATTTCATTATCGTTATTTACTTTACGCTTTAAATTAAGTCTTTTATTTATTTAATATTTTACATTTGGTTTTAACTGCGACTAAAGTTTTAAAATCGACAAACCGGTCATTAAACCGTAAAAACCCCCCTTTATAATAATAATATTACTTATATATACATTTGTATTTTTATAAAAGTAAACTAATATAGCGTTAAGCTTTGTTTAAAGATTTTCCCTGTGGAACGAACCGGACTTACTAAAAACTACACTACTGTACGATTAGGTACACTGCCTATAAGTGTTGTAGCAAGGTTTAAGTATATCCATTCTCTAAATAAATAAATATCTTGTGTAAAATTGTATCGTATTTAATAGCATTTCCTGCTAAAATTTAAGCTATTTTATATACACCTCGCATAACATCAAGTATTTTTGGCGCCGCTGCCGGGGAACGCCGAAGCGAAACGCCACACACATAAAAAAAAAGATTTTTATTTTTAGTACGCTTTTGTAGAAATACGTTTTAAATATTCGAAAATATAAAAAGAAAAACAAAAATATAAATATTTTTAAGAGTTTGTAAGTTATATAAAAGTTTCTTTATCTTTATTTTATAAAAATATAAGTTTTATTTAATTTATATAAATATATTACATAATTTTATTAAAACAGAAAAAAAAAGTAATAAACTCTCTGCCCGATCACTGTTGCAGCCCAGAGCCTGGCCCAATTTCGCAAGCCATGCGATCGCATGGAAAATCAACTAACACCTCATGCGATCGCATGAGGTGATTTGACAGGCCTGGTAACCTCAGCCGCCTGTTTAGGGTTTTAATTAATATAAAATTATTATTATTATAACCCTAATTAGGGTTTAATTTTTAATTATTAATTTAGTTTTTATTATTAATTTGTATTATTTAGTTTAATTAGTATAATTAAATTATAAAATTAATAGTTTTATAAAATAAATAATATAAAAATAATATTTTTATAAAAATTGTAATTTTTACAACTTTTTATATATTTTTATATTTTGTCCCTTTTTAATAGTTTTAGCGTAATTTTTGTATTTTTCGCTCGTATTTATTTTTAACTCATAGTTTTTGCCATAGTTATTTTTATTTCTAGATTTTTAGGCCTTGCCGTAAAATCTCTTAAGTGCTTTTTCTTTAGACTAAGATTTAGGTACTTTAGAATTTTGCGACGCCTTTTTAAGTTTTAGTTTCTTTTTAAGTTATTGCCATTTGGGATATAGTTTTTCTTGTAAGCTTTAATATTTTTTAGACACCTTTTACCTATGTATCAATTATCATTCCAATTAGTAATCTCAATTTGCGATTATAATTTTAAGTTAGTGGTAGTAATAAGGTTGGGTTAGGCGAATGTTTTAAAGTTTTATAAGTCACTCTTTTTATTTCTTATTTTTCAACGCTTTTTTCAATTTTTCTTTTCTTTTTCGACCTTTTCGACGCGCTCTTTTTCTTTCTTATTTCTCGCTATTCTAGTTTTTAGGACATAGATTTTTATTCTACTTCTTATCTAAATTTCTTAAAATTACGAAAATTTATTTTAAGTGGTTAAATTGATAGACATCAAAATTTTCTGGTTCGTAGTAATAGTTGGATTTGTACGTGGACCGGGTTATTGGAGCCAAACAGTCCTCAATTATATTGAGACCAAACGAATCCTGCCCCTCTGCTGCATCTTTTGGCTATTCGAAACGTGGGCAAAATCAAAAAAGTCTATTGATTGGATAACTTATATAATTTTTCTTTCCTTTTTAAAAAAAAAAAACTAATAGGATATTCAGTGAATGCACCGAGCAAGACGTTCACCACCTTTTGTACGTTCACCACCTGTAACTAGATCAAGACATTTAGCAAATATTACCGCCGTTGATTTTTCTTTAGAATCGTCATCCAGTCGACCAAGTACTCCAATTCAAATTTCCGATAATCTATTTTTTGAACCCGATCTCACAATTGAGAATCCGGAGAATATTTAGGGACGATTCATAGATCCTGAACCACTAAACTTTCCTCCGGAACCACCAATCATTCAAACAGAGATTGTTGAGGAACGAACCATTAAATCAGAATCCTCTAGTGATTCGGATTCAACAAATTCAATTATGGAGAATCTGGAACCTCTAAGTATGGAAGACCGAATGAGAGCTAAACGCACTGGCCAAGGTCACGCAATTACTCATCCAGACATTAATGCGTCAGATTATGAAATCAAAGGACAAATTCTACACATGGTGACTAATCAATGCCAATTTAGTGGTGCGCCGAAGGAAGATCCAAATGAACATCTTCGTACCTTTAATAGGATCTGCACACTATTTAAAATCCGAGAAGTGGAGGATGAACAGATATATCTCATGTTATTTCCCTGGACTTTAAAGGGAGAAGCCAAAGATTGGTTGGAATCGTTACCTGAAGGGGCGATTGATACATGGGATGTTTTAGTTGAAAATTTTCTTAAACAATTCTTTCCGGCATCTAAAGCAGTAAGACTTCAAGCAGAAATTGTTACGTTTACACAGAAACCGAATGAAACTCTATATGAGGCGTGGACAAGATTTGGAAAGTTATTGAGAGGATGTCCGCAACATGGTTTAGACACCTGTCAAATAGTACAAATATTCTACCAAGGATGCGACATCACTACAAGGAAAGACATAGATATAGCAGCTGGTGGTTCTATTATGAAGAAAACCGAAACTGATGCTTACAAAATTATTGATAACACTGCTTCCCACTCACATGAGTGGCACCAAGAAAAAGATATCGTTAGATAATCTAAAGCAGCTAGAGCCGATTCTAGCCATGACTTAGATTCCATTTCTGCAAAGATAGATGCTGTCGAGAGACGAATGGAAAAGATGACTAAGGATATTCACTCAATACGAATTAGTTGTGAGCAGTGTGGAGGACCACATTTGGCAAAAGATTGTCTCAGTATTGAATTAACAATGGAACAAAGAGAGAATATTTCATACATAAACCAAAGGCCTGGAAATAATTATCAGAATAATTATCAACCGCCAAGACCGATTTACAATCAAAACCAGAACTATAACCAAAATATTCCATACAACAACCAACAAGGTCCTAGCAATCAACAAGTATCCAACAATACTTACAATCAGCAAAGACCTAATTTTCAAAACAAACCACCACAACAAACCGATGATAAAAAGCCGAATTTAGAAGATATGATGACGAAGCTAGTTGAAACTCAAACGCAGTTTTTCACATCTCAAAAACAAACCAATGAACAAAATGCTCAAGCATTTAGAAATCAACAAGCTTCTATTCAAAATCTGGAACAAGAAGTAAGTAACCTAGCAAGGTTAATAGGTGAAAGAAAACCGGGAAGTCTACCTAGTGATACAAATGCTAACCCCCGGAATGAAACAGCTAAAGCCATTACCACAAGAAGTGGTACAACACTTAAACCACCTGAAATACTTGTAACTTCTGATGAAGCTATTCCTACTCCACAAGAACCACAACCTGATCAAGATAAGGAAAAAGAACCGGTAGTTAAGAAGGTTAATGAAGTTAACACAGTTAAGGCTAAACCTTATGTTAAACCATACCAACCACCACTTCCTTACCCGAGTAAAATGAAGAAAGAGAAACTTGAAGCCGAGCAATCCAAATTCTTGGATATGTTTAAACAGATAAATGTAAATCTTCCTTTCATTGATGTAATTTCAGGAATGCCTAGATATGCTAAATTCTTGAAAGATCTAATCTCGAATAGAAAGAAAATGGAAGAACTCTCGGCTGTTACCATGAACGCTAATTGTTCAGCAGTGCTGTTGAATAAGATACCAGAAAAATTATCTGATCCAGGAAGTTTCACAATTCCATGTTTTCTGGGTAGTCTTAGTTCAATAGAAGCATTGGCAGACTTAGGTGCTAGTATAAATTTAATGCCGTTTTCACTATACACTAAACTAGACCTTGGAGAATTGAAACCAACAAGAATAAGCATACAACTAGCCGATCGATCAATAAAATATCCTAGAGGGATAATGGAGAACATGCTAGTTAAAGTTGGTACTTTAGTATTTCCAGTAGATTTTGTTGTTCTGCACATGGAAGAAGATTCTCAAGTTCCTCTCATATTAGGAAGACCATTCTTAAACACGGCTAAAGCAATGATAGACGTGTTCGGTAAGAAACTGACCCTAAGTATAGAGGACGAGAGTGTTACCTTTTCAGTTGATAGAGCAATGCAACAACCACAATCTGCAGATGATACATGTTATTATATTCAAACTATAGATGCACATGCAGAATTATTAGAAGAATTTCCAGAATTACAAGAAACAAGAGAATGTTCTTTAGGAGAAGGTAATGAACCAATTGATGAAGCTGAAATGTTAGCTACACTTATAGCTAATGGATATGAACCAACAACAGAAGAAATTCAAATGCTAAAAGAAGAAGACAGATATCGATACAAATCATCGATAGAAGAACCTCCGAAATTAGAGTTAAAGCCACTTCTAAACCATTTGGAATACGCTTATTTACATGGTGAATCTGAATTACCTGTAATAATATCGTCTTCTCTTACTGAAAATGAGAAATCACAACTCATTTCTGTGTTAAAAGCTCATAAACCAGCCATTGCATGGAAGATTCATGATATTAAAGGAATAAGTCCTTCGTATTGCACACATAAAATCCTTATGGAAGAAGGTCATAAAACGTATGTGCAACGCTAACGGAGACTAAATCCTAATATGCAAGATGTAGTTAAGAAAGAAATTATTAAACTGCTAGATACAGGTTTAATATATCCAATTTCTGATAGTCCATGGGTAAGCCCAGTTCAATGCGTACCTAAGAAGGGTGGCATGACTGTCATTACAAATGAAAAAAAATGAGCTTATTCCTACTAGGACTGTAACAGGATGGCGTGTGTGTATTGATTATAGAAAATTAAATGACGCCACCAGAAAAGATCACTTTCCCTTACCTTTCATTGATCAAATGTTGGAAAGACTAGCCGGAAATAGTTACTATTGTTTTCTAGATGGATTTTCCGGATATTTTCAAATTCCAATAGCACCCGAGGACCAAGAGAAAACCACATTCACGTGCCCTTATGGTACTTTTGCTTACAAACGCATGCCATTTGGACTTTGCAACGCCCCTGCAACCTTTCAAAGGTGCATGATGGAGATTTTTCACGACATGATAGAAGAATGCATGGAAGTTTTCATGGATGACTTTTCAGTCTTCGGTGATACATTTGAAACATGTCTAGCTAATCTTGAACGAATGCTTATTAGATGCGAACAATCAAATCTAGTACTTAATTGGGAGAAATGCCATTTCATGGTTAAAGAAGGCATCGTTCTTGGACATAAAATTTCAAAAGAAGGAATTGAAGTGGATAGAGCTAAAGTAGATGTAATTGCTAAACTTCCACATCCCACCAATGTTAGAGGAGTTAGGAGTTTTCTAGGGCATGCCGGTTTTTACCGACGTTTCATAAAAGATTTTTCTGAAATTGCCACTCCTATGAATAAACTCCTAGAAAAGGATGCTCTATTCATCTTTTCAGATGAATGTATCAAATCTTTTAATATTCTTAAAGAGAAACTCACTAATGCGCCAATCATGATAACACCAAATTGGAATCTACCGTTTGAACCAATGTGCGATGCAAGTGATTTTGCAATGGGAGCCGTTTTAGGACAAAGGATTGAAAAACGATTTCAACCTATATATTATGCTAGTAAGACGTTACAAGGAGCACAAACAAACTATACAACTACTGAAAAAGAACTCCTTGCTATTGTCTTTGCTTTTGACAAATTTCGTTCATATCTCGTTCTAGCAAAAACGGTGGTCTATACCGACCATTCTGCTCTTAGATACCTATTTTCAAAACAAGATGCCAAACCAAGATTAATCCGTTGGATCTTACTCTTACAAGAGTTTGATATTGAAATCCGAGATAAAAGAGGAGCAGAAAATCTCGCCGCTGATCATCTTTCTCGTCTTGAAAATCCCGAATTAGAAGTTCTAAATGAATCGACCATACAAGACAACTTTCCTGATGAATATCTATTGAAGATAGATTATAATGAAATACCATGGTTTGCAGACTATGCAAACTACTTAGTATGTGGATTCCTTGAAAAAGGATTATCGTACCAAAAACGAAAGAAATTCTTCAGTGATATAAAACACTATTTTTAGGAAGATCCACATCTGTTTAAAAGTTGTCCAGATGGAATAATACGCCGATGTGTATTCGGAGATGAAGCTAGTAAAATTTTAAACCATTGTCACACAGGACCAACAGGAGGGCATTATGGGCCTCAACTAACAGCAAGAAAAGTTTATGAAGCTGGATTCTATTGGCCCACAATTTACAAAGACGCACACCTTCTTTGCAAATCCTGTGATGCTTGTCAAAGGGCCGGAAAAATAAGTCAACGTGATGAAATGCCACAAAATGTCATTCAAGTATGCGAAGTATTTGACATTTGGGGTATTGACTTTATGGGTCCATTTCCAAAATCTCATAATAATCTCTATATTCTCGTAGCCATTGATTATGTATCTAAATGGGCGGAAGCACAAGCTCTCCCAATTAACGATGCACGAGTTGTAGTCAACTTTTTAAAACGTCTTTTTGCAAGGTTTGGAACACCGAAAGCTTTAATAAGTGATCGGGGTACTCATTTTTGTAATAATCAACGTGAGAAAGTTCTTAAAAGATATGGAGTAACTCATAAAATCTCCACCGCATATCATCCACAAACAAGTGGACAAGTTGAAAATACCAACCGAGCTTTAAAACGTATTCTAGAGAAAACCATAGGATCAAATCCGAAGGAATGGTCCATTAAATTGGAGGATGCACTCTGGGCTTTTAGAACAGTCTACAAAACTCCAATTGGAACCACACCTTTTAAACTTGTTTATGGAAAAGCATGTCATCTTCCAGTAGAAATTGAACACAAAGCATTTTGGGCTTTGAAGGCATGTAATCTTGATATACATGAAGCTGGACGTCTACGATTAAGTCAACTAAACGAATTAGAAGAGTTAAGACATGAAACATACGAAAATTCATTAATCTATAAAGAAAGAACGAAGAAATGGCATGATAAAAGAATCAGAAGTTTAAAAGAATTTAAAGAAGGAGACAGAGTTCTTCTTTTCAATTCACGATTCAAGCTATTTCCTGGAAAATTGAAATCAAGATGGTCTGGACCATTCATAGTCAAAAGAGTTTTCCGATACGGAATGATAGAATTAATAAATTCAAATGGGATTGAATTTAAAGTTAATGGTCACAGAGTTAAACACTACATAGATAGTCCAATGGAATTCGACAATGAAGTTAATCACAATTTCGATACCACAGCTAACTAAGTGTGGGGAGAATCAAGTCTTTAAAGGACAATATGTATTTCTGTTAGAGTTAGATTGTCTGTTTTCGTGTAGTTCTCGAAAATGGAACTCGAATGGTCTTTCCCTAGCAGAACCTAAAGAACTAGTCTTCTCCCCCATTCTGAATTTTTATTTTTTTAGGTTTTTACGAAATGAAGACTGCCTATGAACTAAACCATGGTCTAATGCTACACGCTTTGATCACTAAACGTAATAATGACACACTTCCAAGTGAAATAGTATCAGTAATCAGAGAAAGATTGGACGGAGTAAGAAAAGAATCCAGATGCGAAGATAATAAGTTACAATTTGGTAAAGGAAAATCAAAATCCGCAGCGAAAAGAAGAGCACGACACCTAGAAAGATGTCACAAATGCGGAAAATGGTCACATGGAGGTAAATGTTCAAATAATCAAACCTATTCAAATACCGAATTTGTTACTTTATGCAGAGACGGACCGTTCATATGTTTAGAAGAAAAAACACTGAATGCTCGAGGTTACGCCTATGTAGCCATGGAAAACCAATTAAACCGACTATCTTATGAATGGGATAGATCATATAACTAAGAAAACTATCTCACAGGTAAGTCTGTACAGTTTTTATTTTTATTTTTTTTATTTTTAACCTTTTGATAATAAACGCTAATTTTTCGCTATAAAGTATTAAATTGGTATTAAATAAAATTAGGTTTGGCGACCGAAATTATTGATATCATTCAAAAATTTATTACATCACTGCGAAATTTAACGTTTATTCTTAAGGTATAAATATCTTTAATCAATCAACACAAAATATTTCAAAAATTCGTCATGAGTTAAATTAGGTCTTGGAACCGAAATTACTTTACCGAAAAGAGGGGCGTATATTTTTCATAATATTTGATTGATTAAAGAGGGATAAAAAGCCAAAAAGATTTTTAATTTTATTTTTACCATATTTTTAAAATTAATATATAAATCTTAAATTAATATTGTAAACTTTGTAAAAACAATATATTTAAAATTGTAAATATTTGAAAAATATAATATAAGTTTGGTGTGATTTTATAATATGAATTTTTAAATTAAGTTTGGTGTGAATTTTTAATTTTTAAAATAAGAATTTTTAATTTTATGCATTTCAAATTTTAAGTTTGGTGTGAATTAAAAAACAACAAAAATTTACTTTATCTCATTAAGTTAAAAATATGATTTTTAAAATTCGTCGTAAGTTGAAGACTAGGTCTTTGAACCGAAATTGCTTTACCCGAGAGAGGGACGAGAACTTTTATTATCATAATTTTTAATCTTATTGAATTAAAGTATGCCAAAAACATTAAAAAACCCAAAAATCTTTACTTTTAAAAACCGCGCTTTGATTTGACAAATTTTAAAATTTTGTCGAGGGACAGACTAGGACAACGATCCGAAACGCCCTCGCTCTTAAAGGAAAACAAAATTTTTAAAATTTAATTAATTATAAGTTTTATAAAGTATAAGGTTTTATAAAAAAAAAAAAAACATGAAATTACTGTAGCTGGCACCCCATGCGATCGCATGGGGTTTGTACTTGGAACCCATGCGATCGCATGGGGACCAAATGCAGGCCAGAAATAAATAGACAGCGAGTTCTGCTCTTCATCCACAAAACACACACTCAACCACGAACCAACCCCAAAATCCTCTCTAAAATTCGCCATTTTTCACCGTAATTCGTCATTTTTCTTGCTCTAATCATGCCTAGATTCTCATTCTTCAGCAAATTGGTAAAAATTACACCCCTAAACTCTATAAATTCCTAGTTTTTGTGATAATTACCAATTTTTTACCTAATGCAATTTTGTTAATTTCTAGTGTAATTAGTGTTAAATTGTTAGTATTTTATGCATGTATAACCTAGATTGATGCTATTTAACATGATTTGAAGCCAAAAACTTCAAAATTTTTAGAAATCTAGGGTTTGTGTTCTTGAGCAATTTGGGACTTTTTGATATAAACAGGTTATGGCCGATTTTTGTCATGAATTATTGCTAAATTGAGTAGTGTAACATGTTTAGATAGTTAAATGATCCAAACAATGATCCTAAACATGATTTTTGGAGATTAAAGTGGACTTTTTAAGTCCAAAATTCATGAACTTGATTAATTTGATATATTTGCCATTTGAGACTTGTTTAATTATTAGTAATGAATATTTTGACATGTTATTTGAGTTAAAAGCTTATGAACTTTGTATACATTTTCATATGTGCTTATTTGAAAAGTATAGAATTGTGAAAAATTGTGAAAATGTGTATAAGTTTAATTTTGATTTAACATGTTATAGTGATTATTTTAAGTTGTTATTTTGCTAACACTAATGCATATTTGGATGCACAAATTTTGTGTTTAATGTGTTTTGCAGAAAGCCGATACTGGAGGTTCAGGAGCATCATCATCTAGACGACCAGCACCAGCACCAGAACCAGAACCAAAAATGCAACACGAACAAGAACCACAACAACAGCCTGATCAGCACATACCTTATTATGATCCGGTACAGTTTGTTGATGAATTCATAGTATTCCCAATGAGGTCGCCAGTAGAATTCCCAACGATTCCTGAGCACACTCTACATCCTAATCTGAGATTTGATAGAAGATGGAGAGATTACGAAACATATCAAAGGAACAAATTCAAATTGGTAACAAAAAATGTAGAGGTGCCAAGGGTAATCGATTGGGCCCCTTTGGAAACGGTCCATCTAGCTGACCGTGTCAGACAGCTTTTAGTTCAAAGGTATGGCAGTTCTTCTTTTACAGATTGGGAACGTCTTTTCACCATTCGTAGACCTGTATATAAGGAATGGTGTGTTGAGTTGATAAGTACTGTATCACTTGATACAAATATAGTTAGAATAGATGATAGAAGATTTCTTAGGTTTATCCTTAGTGGTAGGATGTACAGAATGTCCATGCTGGACATGGCCAGGGCCTTACAGATATATACTCCTGGTGAGTTGCTATTACCCGATTGTACAAATTTGATTCATTATGGTGAAAGGGTAGATAGTAACTTTGACGCTGACGCCATTTGGAGGCGTATGTCACATTTTGATGTCTTTACACGAGCAGGAGGACACTCCTATACACATATTGACAGAGCTGAGCTTCGTATTATTCATAGATTTTTGGCTAACTCGATTACAAAGAGAGGTCATAATAAGGAAAAAATTACCTTACATGATTTATTCTACCTAAAGTGTATTCGGGATCCTAGAAGCTTTGTCAATATCCCTTACTGTGTTGCTTTTTATTTATCTAAAATGGTAGAGGGAATGCAGGATGGGAGTATAATAAGAGGAGGTATTTTTGTTACTCTCATTGGAGAGTATTTAGGTGTTGATAGGAACCAAGGAGGTCCATTACAGCTTTGTAGAGAACAGGTTGAGCCCTTAGGATTGAAAGTTTATGTGGGTGCTAAGGTATTAAAAAGTAGACGTAACCAGGCAGTACCCTATGAGGGATCTCATCCTCAGGTAGAGAGAGGCTCAGACGAGGAAATGGAGGAGGCGGAAGACATTAGGGATGTCTTTCGAGATGCTATTCTTGACGTCCACGTTCATATAGATGAGGAAGCAATGACGAACGCAGCCAGACATAGTATGTATGAGCAGTGGAACTCCGAGCGAGTATACGAGGATTATAGGCGACGCCAACACGATAGCTGGTTAGTTCATCAGCACCAAATCATGAGCCAGCTATCATATCAGGTACCAAATAACTATGTACCTACTCGACCTGCTCATTTTCCACCACATAGCCCCGATATCCGACCACCCTTTAACCGGTATGACTATAACCAAGCCTATCAGAACACCTATAACCAACAATGAAACCCACCTGACGAGATGAACTAGAACCCATATCCAGACTGATTTAGTTCCATTTGGTTATTTATATGATTTTTATGTTTTTATCTTTTTACTTATTCATGTTTAAACTTATGTTATTGAATATACTTATGTAATCTTTATCATTTTTATTATTATTGTGTACTAATATTTCACATTTAGAATTTGAAAGTGGGATATTAAGTCCCATTTCAAATTGCCATGCATGTTTATATTTGTATGTATGTATATTGTAAATTGTACAAAACAGGGTAAAATAGCGCATTTTCAAAGACTGACATTAAGTTCAGCAAAAGCTACTAATTTTGACGACAAGATGATAAATAAATGTGATATAACAACAGACGAAATGAACAAATGATATGCACCATTTATCATTCAGCAACCAAACGCCAATATGTTTGGAAACTTTGGTAAAATTTAATCATTTTTACGCTAATCACCCTCAATAATTTAAATTGTTACTGATTTCTTGCAAATGAGGGCATTGCAAGATCTTAAGTGTGGGAAGGGGTTAAATTCTTTCGGATTTTTAAAATTTTTATCTTAAACACTTGGTTACCATTAAAAATACTAGTAACGTAGTAGTTGTATTAGAATCTAGTGCTCTCTGATGATAAAGAACAGCCCTAGTCTTATATACTGACTACCCAATTCTAGTAAAATTTTTCAAAATTTTCAATTAAATGAACCCAAAATCATGTTTATACATATTTATGAACGATAAAACTAGGTGTTAACACCGAAATTATTGTTACCTCAGAAAGGACGTAAATTGAGAAACAAACCAAAATGTTAAAATTCATTTAAAATGGAATAGAGGACAATAAAAAGGAAAATAAAAGCCAAGTGTGGGAAAAATTACCAAGTAATCTTAAACATATGTCACATATTTCTGTAACAAATAACTGAAAATACTTTTGCTTTGGACTAAACTAAACTATTTTACCCGATGAAAGAAAAGAAGAGATGGATCTACACGATGAATCAATTCCATCATTAAAAGGAAGTAAAGTCTTTCGAAAAAGAAACGTGCTTCTTGATTTAGGTCATGAAGTTGTCGTCCAGACCAGCTGTAGGTTGACGAAAAATCTAGAAAAGTCATCACTAAAATCAGTAGGAAATCCACGGACCTCAGCATCAAACAGGGTCGCCAAGTGGTCAGACTTATCCTAACCATGAGAGGATCTGTCTTGTAAAATGGGGAGGGCACCGTGCAAATTAGCTGGATAAGACTAATGAATCAGATCCCAAGAAAGGATAATCTCCTTAAAGATTAAAAATCAGCTTTTAAGCCTGATATTACTCAATCCTAGAAATTGACCTTAAAGATTGAGAATTCAAACTCATGAAATTCAATGATATCTAAACTCGAGCTTGAACGAGAAAATATTTTGATCAAATTATAAACCGATTTGTTTTCTGAAAACCCATTTTCAATGCGTTCATTACCATTGAACGTAAAATCCTAGGAATTCACCTGGAATTCATTAGGTCACCTGAACCAAATCGGGTGTCAACCGTAAGAACGGTGGTTGCATAGCATGGTCAAAGACAGGACCTTGTGCCAGACCGACAAATTATAAGGGTGAGCTTTACTATTGCTCCTACAACGGATAGTAATTGCGTCCGACACGTTATAGACCATAATTAAAAGCATGTCAGGGGACATTGCCTTAACAGTTGCTTGTTCAACGCTTTCCTTTACAACCGGACGGTAGTTTACCGAAAGGTAATATACGGGACAAGTAAACTGGACGTGTTGCTTTCCTAATACAAGGTTAGCAAGTGGGTGACACAAAACCGCAAGTTTTGAGCTAAAATTTTCAAATCTGAAACCCACCAAGCCCACAAAAATATTTTGCAAACACCGGTGAAGGGTTATTCCGGAAAACTTATCTAGGGTAAAAACTAGATTTAATTTTTATAAGATCAAATGTTTTCATAAAGATCCAATTTCCTTAATGGATCTAAATTTTATAGTCATGTGGGACTGTAAACCACATCGTTACTACCATTGTTTATACCGCCGTAAAGAAATCACTGATGTACAAAGTGTGAAGAATATAGAAGTGATTCTTGTATTTCAAGACTATATTGCTTGAAAACAAGCAACGCTCAAGTGTGGGAATATTTGATAATGCTAAAAACGAACATATATTTCATAGCATTATTCCTCAAGAAAGACAAGCTTTTAGTTGCAACTGTTCTATTTACAAGTGATATTCGTTTAAATAATAAAAGGTGAAGACAAAAGACAGATTCGACGAATTGAAGACGCAAACGACCAAAAAGCTCAAAAGTACAAAATACAATCAATGAGGTTCCAATTATTGATAAGAAACGTCTCAAAATTACAAGAGTACAAGATTCAAAACGCAAAGTACAAGATATTAAATTGTACGCAAGGACGTTCGAAAATCCGAAACCAGGACCAGAGTCAACTCTCAACGCTCGACGAAACGGACTAAAAATTACAAGTTAACTATGCACATAAATAAAATATAATATTTAAATAATTCTTATAATTATTTATATATTATATTATTATTTATAAACGTCGGCAAGAAAGAAAACAAAGATATGTGACTTCTCCCAGCTGGCCATGCGATCGCATGGCCTGGAGGCACAAAAGCCATGCGATCGCATGGCTCTGAAATCCAGCCCAGGTCCTATAAATTCAACGCGTTTTGGCCAAAATATAACCACCTATCTCTCTATCCTACAAACGTAATATATATATATATATATATTATAATTTTAATTTTAATTCTAATAATAAGGGTATGTTAGCGAATGTTGTAAGGGTGTAAGTCGAAATTCTGTCCATGTAACGCTACGCTATTTTTAATCATTGTAAGTTATGTTCAACCTTTTTAATTTAATGTCTCGTAGCTAAGTTATTATTATGCTTATTTAATCCGAAGTAATCATGATGTTGGGCTAAAAATATTAAAATTGGGTAATTGGGCTTTGTACCATAATTGGGGTTTGGACAAAAGAACGACACTTGTGGAAATTAGACTATGGGCTATTAATGGGATTTATATTTGTTTAACTAAATGATAGTTTGTTAATTTTAATATAAAGATTTACAATTGGACGTCCCTATAAATAACCATATACACTCAATCGGACACGATGGGCGGGATATTTATATGTACGAATAATCGTTCATTTAACTGGACACGGGAATGGATTAATAGCCACTAGAATTATTAAAACAGGGGTGAAATTATGTATAAGGACACTTGGCATAATTGTTAACAAAGTATTAAAACCTTGAGTTACACTCAGTCGACATCCTGGTGTAATTATTAAACAAAGTAATAAAACCTTGTTACAGTTTAAGTCCCCAATTAGTTGGAATATTTAACTTCGGGTATAAGGATAATTTGACGAGGACACTCGCACTTTATATTTATGACTGATGGACTGTTATGGACAAAAACCAGACGGACATATTAAATAATCCAGGACAAAGGACAATTAACCCATGGGCATAAAACTAAAATCAACACGTCAAACATCATGATTACGGAAGTTTAAATAAGCATAAATCTTTTATTTCATATTTAATTTCCTTTATTTTATATTTAATTGCACTTCTAATTATAGCACTTTTATTTATTGTTATTGTATTTAATTGCACTTTTAATTATCGTACTTTTTAATTATCGCAAGTTTATTTTATCGCACTTTTATTATTCGCAATTTCATTATCGTTATTTACTTTACGCTTTAAATTAAGTCTTTTATTTATTTAATATTTTACATTTGGTTTTAACTGCGACTAAAGTTTTAAAATCGACAAACCGGTCATTAAACGGTAAAAACCCCCCTTTATAATAATAATATTACTTATATATACATTTGTATTTTTATAAAAGTAAACTAATATAGCGTTAAGCTTTTTTAAAGATTTTCCCTGTGGAACGAACCGGACTTACTAAAAACTACACTACTGTACGATTAGGTACACTGCCTATAAGTGTTGTAGCAAGGTTTAAGTATATCCATTCTCTAAATAAATAAATATCTTGTGTAAAATTGTATCTTATTTAATAGCATTTCCTGCTAAAATTTAAGCTATTTTATATACACCTCGCATAACATCAACTAGGTTTGTATCAAACTTCTGGAATAGTTTACAACAAAATCTGGGTACGCGTGTGAATTTAAGTACAACATATCACCCACAAATAAACTGTCAGAGTGAACGAACGATTCAAACATTAGAAGACATGTTGAGAGCGTGTGTCTTAGAATATGGAGGTTCTTGGGATTCGCATCTTCCATTAATAGAGTTTGCTTACAACAATTCGTATCATTCGAGTCTCGGAATGCCGCCGTATGAAATGTTGTATGGTCGAAAATGCAGAACTCCCACGTGTTGGTTGGAAGCAGGTGAGAAACAATTTGCAGGTCCCGAAATTGTTCAGTTAACCGCAGAAAAGGTTGAAATTGCACGTGAGAAGTTAAAAGCAGCTAGAGACCGACAAAAGATGTATGCTGATCCGCGTAGACGTCCGGTAACATTTAATGTAGGTGATCGTGTGTATTTGAAAGTTCCGCCGTGGAAAGTGGTGATCAGATTTGGTAAACGTGGTAAACTAGCACCGAGGTTTATTGGGCCATTTTCGATCAGAGAAATTTTGAATGATCAAACCGTTGTTTTAGATCTTCCAGCAGAGTTAGCAGGTATTCACAACACATTCAATGTGTGCTATCTGAGAAAGTGCAAAGTGGATGATGAAAGTCAGATTCTTCCGTTGAAAGATTTGAAAGTTGATTTGACTAAGAAATTAGTAGAAGAGCCAATTTGTATAGTGGACAAGAAAGTCACAAAGCTAAGAAAGAAACATATTCCAATGGTTTTAGTGGCGTGGCGGCACAGTTTAGGTTCTAACCTAACGTGGGAAACCGAGGAGTTAATGAGGGCGCGCTATCCCCAATTGTTTAACTTTGACCAGATTCCGAGGACGGAATCTTCTTAAGGGGGTAGATTTGTAATATCCTCAATCGGGCCTAGCTGTAAGATTACTAAATTGCCCTTAAGTTGGTGTTGTGTTATTATATGCTTTTATTTTTATTTAATGTTTATTATTATTTAACGATGTGGTTAGGACCAGTTTGTGACATGGGTCACAGAAAAGGTTTGTTTATTTAATTTGGACTTCGTTTGTGTTGCCAAATGATGCACGAAAGATATCAGATAACTGATAAATACCCGTGTGTTGCACAGTGTGGGAATTTAACCCAAATATGATGCCTAGTGTTACCATTTCTTTCATTTTCCAGATTCTTCCTAAAACACACTCGTTCTTCATCTCCTTCACCTACTTCAAACCCTAATCTTTAATCATTGTTCTTGAGCTCAAATCTTTTACATTATCTTGTTCCTTGTGATTTACTGATTCTATCAAGGAAAGAATCACAAGATTTCATGCTTTAATCTTTGAAAAATTTGAGTTTTTGTGTAACTTTTTACAAAATGAGTAATTTGGGTCAAAATGGTTAGATTTGATGTTGTTTGAGTCCAAATCTTGTGGGTTTATGTTTCTACATGTTTAGAGTCTTCGATTTGGTCAGTTTTGAGGTCATAATCGAGCTCTAGAGCAAGAATTGGTTGATTTTGGGTGAAACCCGTAATTTTGTTCTTCAGCTTCTGGAGATAAAAACAGTCCGCCGAGTGTCTCTTGACACTCGACCGATCGACTCGACCATCGACCGAGTGTGTTTGACCCACGGCCGAGTGTGTCTCTGAGAGACCATCGACCGAGTGACTAGACAGTCGGCCGAGTGAGTGAAGACAGTCGGCCGACTGTCTCTGACAGTCGACCGAGTGTCTTTGGCAGTGAAATATTTTATTAAGTGTTGGTTTTTAGCCGTTATGCTGCCCGTTTGTATATTGATGATCAGGATGTAAATTTTGAGAGAAGAAATTTTTAGCGGACGCTTTTTGATACAAAAATTTCTGTACTGTGTTGTTTGGTGTTAACGGATAGCAACTAACTTGATTTGCCTTATGTTCAGGTGATAAGGATAAGGAAGCCGCTTAGTAGTAGATTATCTGAGCTAGTTGCTGGTAAATGGTGAGTGGGACTAACTGGAGAATATAGTATAGAGTAGCATGTTATATTATGATTGCCATGCTTGCTAGATATACTTAATATTGTGGTTAGTTAGTACGTTGTTGTAGTGACCCGAACTTTTCCATGTTTATATATATATTAAATGAAATTGTTATTTACATGATTAAGTGTTTCCAACATGTTAAGCAATCAAACTTGTTAAGACTTGATTAATTGAAATAGGTTTCATATAGACAATTGACCACCCAAGTTGACCGGTGATTCACGAACGTTAAAACTTGTAAAAACTATACGATGACATATATATGGTTATATATATAGTTAACATGACTTTATTATAAGTATGTATCTCATTAGGTATTTTAACAATGAGTTATGTACATAAAAATGAGACTATTATATACACTTGGTTAATTATGTTAAATGATAAATAAATATATTATTAAGTGTATTAACAATGAAATACATATGTAAAAATAAGACTACTAACTTAATGATTTCGAAACGAGACATATATGTAACGATTATCGTTGTAACGACATTTAACTGTATATATATCATACTAAGATATATTATATATCATAATATCATGATAATATAACAATTTAACATCTCATTTGTTATAATAAACAATGGGTTAACAACATTCAACAAGATCGTTAACCTAAAGGTTTCAAAACAACGTTTACATGTAACGACTAACGATGACTTAACGACTCAGTTAAAATGTATATACATGTAGTGTTTTAATATGTATTCATACACTTTTGAAAGACTTCAAGACACTTATCAAAATACTTCTACTTAACAAAAATTCTTACAATTACATTCTCGTTCAGTTTCATCAACAATTCTACTCGTATGCACCCGTATTCGTACTCGTACAATACACAGCTTTTAGATGTATGTACTATTAGTATATACACTCCAATGATCAGCTCTTAGTAGCCCATGTGAGTCACCTAACACATGTGGGAACCATCATTTGGCAACTAGCATGAAATATCTCATAAAATTACAAAAATATGAGTAATCATTCATGACTTATTTACATGAAAACAAAATTACATATCCTTTATATCTAATCCATACACCAACGACCAAAAACACCTACAAACACTTTCATTCTTCAATTTTCTTCATATAATTGATCCCTCTCAAGTTCTATCTTCAAGTTCTAAGTGTTCTTCATAAATTCCAAAAGTTCTAGTTTCATAAAATCAAGAATACTTCCAAGATTGCAAGTTTACTTCCAAGTTTTCTAAATCCATTCCAAGTAATCATCCAAGATCAAGAAACCTTTGTTACTTACAGTAGGTTATCTTTCTAATACAAGGTAATAATCATATTCAAATTTTAATTCAATTTCTATAACTATAACAATCTTATTTCGAGTGGAAATCTTACTTGAAATTGTTTTCGTGTCATGATTCTGCTTCAAGAACTTTCAAGCCATCCAAGGATCCTTTGAAGCTAGATCCATTTTTCTCATTTCCAGTAGGTTTATCCAAGAAACTTGAGGTAGTAATGATGTTCATAACATCATTCGATTCATACATATAAAGCTATCTTATTCGAAGGTTTAAACTTGTAATCACTAGAACATAGTTTAGTTAATTCTAAACTTGTTCGCAAATAAAAGTTAATCCTTCTAACTTGACTTTTAAAATCAACTAAACACATGTTCTATATCTATATGATATGCTAACTTAATGATTTAAAACCTGGAAACACGAAAAACACCGTAAAATCAGATTTACGCCTCGTAGTAATACCGCGGGCTGTTTTGGGTTAGTTAATTAAAAACTATGATAAACTTTGATTTAAAAGTTGTTATTCTGAGAAAATTATTTTTATTATGAACATGAAACTATATCCAAAAATTATGGTTAAACTCAAAGTGGAAGTATGTTTTCTAAAATGGTCATCTAGACGTCGTTCTTTCGACTGAAATGACTACGTTTACAAAAATGACTTGTAACTTAGTTTTCCGACTATAAACCTATACTTTTTTTGTTTAGATTCATAAAATAGAGTTCAATATGAAACCATAGCAATTTGATTCACTCAAAACGGATTTAAAATGAAGAAGTTATGGGTAAAACAAGATTGGATAATTTTTCTCATTTTAGCTACGTGAAAATTGGTAACAAATCTATTCCAACCATAACTTAATCAACTTGTATTGTATATTATGTAATCTTGAGATACCACAGACACGTATACAATGTTTCGACCTATCATGTCGACACATCTATATATATTTCGGAACAACCATAGACACTCTATATGTGAATGTTGGAGTTAGCTATACAGGGTTGCGGTTGATTCCAAAATATATATAGTTTGAGTTGTGATCAATACTGAGATACGTATACACTGGGTCGTGGATTAATTCAAGATAATATTTATTGATTTATTTCTGTACATCTAACTGTGGACAACTAGTTGTAGGTTACTAAATAGGACAGCTGACTTAATAAACTTAAAACATCAAAATATATTAAAAGTGTTGTAAATATATTTTGAACATACTTTGATATATATGTATATATTGTTATAGGTTCGTGAATCAACCAGTGACCAAGTCTTACTTCCCGACGAAGTAAAAATCTGTGAAAGAAAGTTATAGTCCCACTTTTAAAATCTAATATTTTTGGGATGAGAATACATGCAGGTTTTATAAATGATTTACAAAATAGACACAAGTACGTGAAACTACATTCTATGGTTGAATTATTGAAATCGAATATGCCCCTTTTTATTAAGTCTGGTAATCTAAGAATTAGGGAACAGACACCCTAATTGACGCGAATCCTAAAGATAGATCTATTGGGCCTAACAAACCCCATCCAAAGTACCGGATGCTTTAGTACTTCGAAATTTATATCATATCCGAAGGGTGTCCCAGAATGATGGGGATATTCTTATATATGCATCTTGTTAATGTCGGTTACCAGGTGTTCACCATATGAATGATTTTTATCTCTATGTATGGGATGTGTATTGAAATATGAAATCTTGTGGTCTATTGTTACGATTTGATATATATAGGTTAAACCTATAACTCACCAACATTTTTGTTGACGTTTAAAGCATGTTTATTCTCAGGTGAATACTAAGAGCTTCCGCTGTTGCATACTAAAATAAGGACAAGATTTGGAGTCTATGTTTGTATGATATTGTGTAAAAACTGCATTCAAGAAACTGATTTCGATGTAACATATTTGTATTGTAAACCTTTATGTAATGGTCGTGTGTAAACAGGATATTTTAGATTATCATTATTTGATAATCTACGTAAAGCTTTTTAAACCTTTATTTATGAAATAAAGGTTATGGTTTGTTTTAAAAATGAATGCAGTCTTTGAAAAACGTCTCATATAGAGGTCAAAACCTCGCAACGAAATCAATTAATATGGAACGTTTTTAATCAATAAGAACGGGACATTTCAGTTGGTATCCGAGCGTTGGTCTTAGAGAACCAGAATTTTGCATTAGTGTGTCTTATCGAGTTTGTTAGGATGCATTAGTGAGTCTGGACTTCGACCGTGTTTACTTGAAAAATGATTGCTTAACAAATTTTGTTGGAAACTATATATTTTTAACATGTGAATATTATGTGATATATTAATCTCTTAACGCGTTTGATATTATGTGATAGATGTCTACCTCTAGAACAAGTCCCATTGACTCACCTAATAATAATGAAGAGTCAAATGTAAATTAGAATGATTTGTGGACTGATTCACAAGTTCCCGAAGAGGAACCGGAAGAAGAGTCGGAACCGGAAGAAGAATCAGAACCGGAAGAGGAGGAACCGGAGGAGGAAATTGAACCGGTGGGGGAAATAATAAAACGGTTAAGTAAAAGAAAATCCTCAACCAACCGACCAAGGTTAATTATGGTCAATGGTGTTTCCGCCAAGGAAGCAAAATATTGGGAGGATTACCAATTCTCCAATGAATCGGATTCCGACGAGAATTCCGATGATGTTATAGAAATTACCCTAACTGAATTTAAAAAGGCAAAAGAAAATAATAAGGGAAAGGGCATAAAAATAGAGAAATCTAATTCCAACCCCGATGAACTTTATATGTATCGTCAACACCCGTATTTGTTAACTTGTAACAATGACCCGGGAACCTCTAAACCACCAGGTTTTTCTAAACTAATGTGGAAAACAACGGCTCGTATTAGGGGAACATCATATATCCCTAGAAACTTGGCAAAACGAACCAAAACTGAAGAAGAAGAAATGAGCGAGTCGGAATAAGATAGTTGTATTCGTGTGGTGTAATATATGTAATATAGTGTGCTTATGCTTTATGATATATGTAAAAATTGCTTGTATTAATAAGTAATTTTTTTTATGAATCTAACTCTTGTCTATTTACAGTTTAAAAACACAAAATGGATAGACAACCCAATATTTTAATAGACCTACCCGGAGACATGATTGATGAAATCTTGTCTAGAGTCGGTCAGAATTCCTCGGCACAACTATTTAAGGCGAAATCAGTTTGTAAGACATTCGAAGAACGTTCCAAGAATGTCTTGGTTTATAAGAGACTTTCGTTTGAAAGATGGGGGATATCACATTGGGAAACCCATAAGTTACGATGTGTTTACTTTGACGCATATATTGCGGGGAACCCAAATGCTATTTTACGCAACGGGTTAAGAAATTATTTTGACTCAATGTATCCGAATATAGGACTTCATGATTTAGAAAAAGCGGCTAACATGCAACATAAAGAAGCATGCTATGCTTACGGGTTAGTAATGTTCGCTTCTCACCAAAGTGAGAAAAAGAACATCGGGCTACAACTATTAAACAAAACGTTCCCACAAGTGACGGAGTCAGTAATTGGGGTAAGAAATGAGGTTTTTAGGTTATTACGAGACTGTTGGTCATTACGTAACCCTCGTCCCTTTGACGACGTTACAACACGCTGTCTTATCAACGGTCATAATGGTTATGTTCCACAAGACCAAGGATGGGAAGTAGTCCTAGTAAAACCAGAATGCATGACTTGTTTCTGGACGTATGAATTACGTGTCTTTATTGCCTTTGCTGAACGACTTGTGTACTAGCTAGAATTATCTTCACAACTATCTTGTATCAAAGTTATTGTGTGCTATTGATGTTATGCGAGGTGTATATAAAATAGCTTAAATTTTAGCAGGAAATACTATTAAATACGATACAATTTTACACAAGATATTTATTTATTTATTGAATGGATATACTTAAACCTTGCTACAACACTTATAGGCAGTGTACCTAATCATACAGTAGTGTAGTTTTTTGTAAGTCCGGTTCGTTCCACAGGGAATCTTTTTCACAAAGCTTAACGCTATATTAGTTTAAATTTATAAAAATACAAATATATATATATATATATAAGTAATATTATTATTATAAAGGGGGGTTTTTACCGTTTAATGACCGGTTTGTCGATTTTAAAAACTTTAGTTGCAGTTAAAACAAAATGTAAAATATTAAATAAATAAAAGACTTAATTTAAAGCGTAAAGTAAATAACGATAATGAAATTGCGAATAATAAAAGTGCGATAAAATAAACTTGCGATAATTAAAAAGTACGATAATTAAAAGTGCAATTAAATACAATAACAATAAATAAAAATGCGATAATTAGAAGTGCAATTAAATATAAAATAAAGGAAATTAAATATGAAATAAAAGAATTATGCTTATTTAAACTTCCGTAATCATGATGTTTGACGTGTTGATTTTAGTTTTATGCCCATGGGTTAATTGTCCTTTGTCCTGGATTATTTAATATGTCCGTCTGGTTTTTGTCCATAACAGTCCATCAGTCATAAATATAAAGTGCGAGTGTCCTCGTCAAATTATCCTTATACCCGAAGTCAAATATTCCAACTAATTGGGGACTTAAACTGTAACAAGGTTTTAATACTTTGTTAACAATTATGCTAAGTGTCCTTGTACATAATTTCACCCCTGTTTTAATAATTCTAGTGGCTATTAATCCATTCCCGTGTCCGGTTAAATGAAGGATTATTCGTACATATAAATATCCCGCCCATCGTGTCCGATTGAGTGTATATGGTTATTTATAGGGACGTCCAATTGTAAATCTTTATATTAACATTAACAAACTATCATTTAGTTAAACAAATATAAAGCCCATTAATAGCCCATAGTCTAATTTCCACAAGTGTCGTTCTTTTGTCCAAACCCCAATTATGGTACAAAGCCCAATTACCCAATTTTAATATTTTTAGCCCAACATCATGATTACTTCGGATTAAATAAGCATAATAATAACTTAGCTACGAGACATTAATGTAAAAAGGTTGAACATAACTTACAATGATTAAAAATAGCGTAGCGTTACACGGACAGAATTTCGACTTACACCCTTACAACATTCGCTAACATACCCTTATTATTAGAAATTAAAATTAAAATATATATATATATACTTTACGTATGATGAAGAGAAGAAAGGATGGATAAATGGTGCACCAAAGCTCGATTTTTATAGGCCTGTGAACTGGAAAAGTTGGCCATGCGATCGCATGGGATTTCTTCCTCCAGGCCATGCGATCGCATGGCCGTCGGTGACAGCTAAAAATCCTTGTTTTCTTGTTTGTCGACGTTTTAATAAATAAATATAATATATTAAATAATTATAAGAATTATTTAAATATTATATTATATTTATGTGCATAGTTGACTTGTAATTTTTAGTCCGTTGCGTCGAGCGTTGAGAGTTGACTCTGGTCCCGGTTCCGGATTTTCGAACGTCCTTGCGTACAATTTAATATCTTGTACTTTGCATTTTGAATCTTGTACTCTTGTAATTTTGAGACGTTTCTTATCAATAATTGGAACCTCATTGATTGTATTTTGTACTTTTGAGCTTTTTGGTCGTTTGCGTCTTCAATTCGTCGAATCTGTCTTTTGTCTTTACCTTTTATTATTTAAACGAATATCACTTGTAAATAGAACAGTTGCAACTAAAAGCTTGTCTTTCTTGAGGAATAATGCTATGAAATATATGTTCGTTTTTAGCATTATCAAATATTCCCACACTTGAGCATTGCTTGTCCTCAAGCAATATAGTCTTGAAATACTAGAAACACTTCTTTATTCTTCACACTTTGTACATTAGTGATTTCAATACGGCGGTATAAACAATGGTAGTAACGATGTGGTTTACAGTCCCACATGACTATAAAATTTAGATCCATTAAGGAAATTGGATCTTTATGAAAACATTTGATCTTTTGAAAATTAAATCTAGTTTTTACCCTAGATAAGTTTTCCGGAATAACCCTTCATCGGTGTTTGCAAAATATTTTTGTGGGTTTGGTGGGTTTCAGATTTGAAAATTTTAGCTCAAAACTGTGATTTTGTGTCACCCACTTGCTAATCTTGTATTAGGAAAGCAACACATCCAGTATACTTGCTCCGTATATTACCTTTTGGTAAACTACCGTCCAGTGGTAAAGGAAAGCGTTGAACAAGCAACTGTTAAGGCAATTTCCCCTGACATGCTTTTAATTATGGTATATAACGTGTCGGACGCAATTACTATCCTTTGTAGGAGCAATAGTAAAGCTCACCCTTATAATTTGTCGGTCTGGCATAAGGTCCTGTCTTTAACCATGCTATGCAACCACCGTTCTTACGGTTGACACCCGATTTGGTTCAGATGACCTAATGAATTCCAGGTGAATTCCTAGGATTTTACGTTCAATGGTAATGAACGCATTGAAAATGGGTTTTTAGAAAATAAATCGGTTTGTAATTTTGATCAAAATATTTTATCGTTCAAGCTCGAGTTTAGATATCATCGAATTCCATGAGTTTGAATTCTCAATCTTTAACGTCAATCTCTAGGATTGAGTAATATCAGGCTTAAAAGCTGATTTTTGATCTTTTAAGGAGATTATCCTTTCTGGGGATCTGATTTATTAGTCTTATCAAGCTAATTTGCACGGTGCCCCCCATTGTACGAGATAAATCCTTCTCATGGTTAGGATAAATCTGACCACTTGTCGACCCTGTTTTATGCTGAGGTCCGTGGATTTTCTGCTGATTTTAGTGATGACTTTTCTAGGTTTTTCGTCAACCTACAGCTGGTCTGGACGACAACTTCCTGACCTAAATCAAGAAGCGCGTTTCTTTTTCGGAAGACTTTACTTCCTTTTAATGATGGAATTGATTCATCGTGTAGATCCATCTGTTCTTTTCTTTCATCGGGTAAAATAGTTTAGTTTAGTCCAAAGCAAAAGTATTTTCAGTTATTTGTTACAGAAATATGTGACATATGTTTAAGATAACTTGGTAATTTTTCCCACACTTGGCTTTTATTTTCCTTTTTATTGTCCTCTATTCCATTTTAAATGAATTTTAACATTTTGGTTTGTTTCTCAATTTATGTCCTTTCCGAGGTAACAATAATTTCGGTGTTAACACCTAGTTTTATCGTTCATAAATATGTATAAACATGATTTTGAGTTCATTTAATTGAAAATTTTGAAAAAAATTTACTAGAATTGGGTAGTCAGTATATAAGACTAGGGCTGTTCTTTATTATCAGAGAGCACTAGATTCTAATACAACGACTACTTTACTAGTATTTCTAATGGTAACCAAGTGTATAAAGTAAAAATTTTAAAATCCGAAAGAATTTAACCCCTTCCCACACTTAAGATCTTGCAATGCCCTCATTTGCAAGAAATCAGTAACAATTTAAATTATTGAGGGTGATTAGCGTAGAAATGATTAAATTTTACCAAAGTTTTCAAACATATTGGCGTTTGTTTGCTGAATGATAAATGGTACATATCATTTGTCCATTCCGTCTGTTGTTACATCACATTTATCTTGTCGTCAAAATTAGTAGCTTTTGCTGAACTTAATGCCAGTCTTTGAAAATCGCTGTTTTACCCTGTTTTGTACAATTTACCATATACATACATACAAATATAAACATGCATGGCAATTTGAAATGGGACTTAATATCCCACTTTCAAATCCTAAATGTGAAATATTAGTACACAATAATAATAAAAATGATAAAGATTACATAAGTATATTCAAGTAACATAAGTTTAAACATGAATAAGTAAAAAGATAAAAACATAAAAATCATATAAATAACCAAATGAAACTAAATCAGTCTGGATATGGGTTCCAGTTCATCTCGTCAGGTGGGTTCCATTGCTGGTTATAGGTGTTTTGATAGGCTTGGTTATAGTCATACCGGTTAAAGGGTGGTCGGATATCGGGGCTGTGTGGCGGAAAATGAGCAGGTCGAGTAGGTACATAGTTATTTGGTACCTGATATGATAGCTGGCTCATGATTTGGTGCTGATGAACTAACCAGCTATCGTGTTGGCGTCGCCTATAATCCTCGTATACTCGCTCGGAGTTCCACTGCTCATACATACTATGTCTGGCCGCGTTCGTCATTGCTTCCTCATCTATACGAATGTGGACGTCAAGAATAGCATCTCGAAAGACATCCCTAATGTCTTTCGCCTCCTCCATTTCCTCGTGTGAGCCTCTCTCTACCTGAGGATGAGATCCATCATAGGGTACTGCCTGGTTACGTCTACTTTTCAATACCTTAGCACCCACATAAACTTTCAATCGTAAGGGCTCAACCTGTTCTCTACAAAGCTGTAATGGACCCCCTTGGTTCCTATCAACACCTAAATACTCTCCAATGAGAGTAACAAAAATACCTCCTCCTATTATACTCCCGTCCTGCATTCCCTCTACCATTTTAGATAAATAAAAAGCAACACAGTAAGGGATATTGACAAAGCTTCTAGGATCCCGAATACACTTTAGGTAGAATAAATCATGTAAGGTAATTTTTTCTTTATTATGACCTCTCTGTGTAATCGAGTTAGTCAAAAATCTATGAATAATACGAAGCTTGGCTCTGTCAATATGTGTATAGGAGTGTCCTCCTGCTCGTGTAAAAATATCAAAATGTGACATACGCCTCCAAATGGCGTCAGCGTCAAAGTTACTATCTACCCTTTCACCATAATGAATCAAATTTGTACAATCGGGTAATAGCAACTCACCAGGAGTATATATCTGTAAGGCCCTGGCCATGTCCAGCATGGACATTGTGTACATCCTACCGCCAAGGATAAACCTAAGAAATCTTCTATCATCTATTCTAACTATATTTGTATCAAGTGATACAGTACTCATCAACTCAACACACCATTCCTTATATACAGGTCTACGAATGGTGAAAAGACGTTCCCAATCTGTAAAAGAAGAACTGCCATACCTTTGAACTAAAAGCTGTCTAACACGGTCAGCTAGATGGACCGTTTCCAAAGGGGCCCAATCGATTACCCTTGGCACCTCTACATTTTTTGTTACCAATTTGAATTTGTTCCTTTGATATGTCTCGTAATCTCTCCATCTCCTATCAAATCTCAGATTAGGATGCAGAGTGTGCTCAGGAATCGTTGGGAATTATACTGGCGGCCTCATTGGGAATACTATGAATTCATCAACAAACTGTACCGGATCATAATAAGGTATGTGCTGATCAGGCTGTTGTTGTTGTTCCTGTTGTGGTTTTTGTTCGTGTTGCATTTCTGGTTCTGGTTCTGGTGCTGGTGCTGGTCGTCTAGATGATGATGCTCCTGAACCTCCAGTATCGGCTTTCTGCAAAACACATTAAACACAAAATTTGTGCATCCAAATATGCATTAGTGTTAGCAAAATAACAACTTAAACCAATCACTATAACATGTTAAATCAAAATTAAACTTATACACATTTTCACAATTTTTCACAATTTTACACTTTTCAAATAAGCACATATGAAAATGTATATAAAATTCATAAGTATTTAACTCAAATAACATGTCAAAATAGTCATTACTAATAATTAAACAAGTCTCAAATGGCAAATATATCAAATTAATCAAGTTCAAGAATTTTGGACTTAAAAAGTCCACTTTAATTTCTAAAAATCATGTTTAGGATCAATGTTTGGATCATTTAACTATCTAAACATGTTACACTACTCAATTTAGCAATAATTCATGACAAAAATCGACCATAACCTGTTTATATCAAAAAGTCCCAAATTGCTCAAAAACACAAACCCTAGATTTCTAAAAATTTTGAAGTTTTTGGCTTCAAATCATGTTAAATAGCATCAATCTAGGTTATACATGCATAAAATACTAACAATTTAACACTAATTACACTAGAAATTAACAAAATTGCATTAGGTAAAAAATTGGTAATTATCACAAAAACTAGGAATTTATAGAGTTTAGGGGTGTAATTTTTACCATTTTGCTGAAGAATGAGAATCTAGGCATGATTAGAGCAAGAAAAATGACGAATTACGGTGGAAAAATGATGAAATTTGGTGAAGATTTGAGGTATTTTTCGTATATGTGTGTGTGAAGTGGTAAAGAACACAGCTCGCTGGCTGTTTTGAGTCTGGCCAGATTTTTGCCTCCATGCGATCGCATGGAGGTATAGGGAGAATCCAATGCGATCGCATGGGTGCCCGGCTACAGTGATTTCAGTATTTTTTTTTTTTTTAAACACCCTTATACTTTATAAAACATATAATTAATTAAATTCTAAAAATTTTGTTTTCCTTTAGGAGCGAGGGTGTTTCGGATCGATGTCCTAGTCTGTCCCTCGACAAAATTTTAAAATTTGTCAATTCAAAGCGCGGTTTTAAAAGTAAAGATTTTTGGGTTTTTTTTTAATGTTTTTGGCATACTTTAATTCAATAAGATTAAAAATAATGATAATAAAAGTTCTCGTCCCTCCCTCGGGTAAAGCAATTTCTGTTCAAAGACCTAGTCTTCAACTCACGACGAATTTTGAAAATCATATTTTTAACTTAGCAAAATAAAATAAATTTTTGTTTTTAAATTCACACAACTTAAATTTAAAATATGCATAAAATTAAAAATTCACATTTTTTTTTAAATATTAAAAATTCACACCAAACTTATATTATATTTTTGTTTTTATACATACAAACTTAAAAATATCAATTGTTCAAATATTTACAATTTTAAATATATTAATTTAAAAAGTTTTTAATATTAATTTAAGACTTATATATTAATTTTAAAAACATGGTAAAAAAATAAAATTAAAAATCTTTTTGGCTTTTATCCCACTTTAATCAATCAAATATTATCAAAAATATGCGCCCCTATTTTCGGTAAAGTAATTTCGGTTCCATGACCTAATTTAACTCATGACGAATTTTTGAAATATTTTGGGTTGATTGATTAAAGATATTTATACCTTAAGAATAAACGTTAAATTTCGCAGTGATGTAATAAATTTTTGTATGATATCAATAATTTCGGTCGCCAAACCTAATTTTATTCAATACCAATTTAATACTTTATAGCGAACAAATTAGCGTTTATTATCAAAAGGTTAAAAAAAAAACTGTACAGACTTACCTGTGAGATAGTATTCTTTAGTTATATGATCTATCCCATTCATAAGATAGTCGGTTTAATTGGTTTTCCATGGCTACATAGGCGTAACCTCGAGCATTCAGTGTTTTTTCTTTTAAACATATGAACGGTCCGTCTCTGCATAAAGTAACAAATTCGGTATTTGAATAGGTTTGATTATTTGAACATTTACCTCCATGTGACCATTTTTCGCATTTGTGACATCTTTCTAGGTGTCGTGCTCTTCTTTTCGCTGCGGATTTTGATTTTCCTTTACCAAATTGTAACTTATTATCTTCGCATCTGGATTGTTTTCTTACTCCGTCCAATCTTTCTCTGATTACTGATACTATTTCACTCAGAAGTGTGTCATTATTACGTTTAATGATCAAAGCGTGTAGCATTAGACCATGGTTTAGTTCACAGGCAGTCTTCATTTCGTAAAAACCTAAAAAAAATAAAAATTCAGAATGGGGGGAGAAGACTAGTTCTTTAGGGTCTGCTAGGGAAAGACCATTCGGGTTCCATTTTTTAGAACTACACGAAAACAGAAAATCTAACTCTAACAGAAATACATATTATCCTTTAAAGACTTGATTCTCCCCACACTTAGTTAGCTGTGGTATCGAAATTGTGATTAACTTCGTTGTCGATTTCCATTGGACTATCTATGTAATGATTAACTCTGTGACCATTAACTTTAAATTCAATTCCATTTGAATTTATTAATTCTACTGTTCCGTATGGGAAAACTCTTTTGACTATGAATGGTCCAGACCATCTTGATTTCAATTTTCCAGGAAATAGCTTGAATCGTGAATTGAAAAGAAGAACTCTGTCTCCTTCTTTGAATTCTTTTAAACTTTTGATTCTTTTATCATGCCATTTCTTCGTTCTTTCCTTATATATTAACGAATTTTCGTATGCTTCATGTCTTAATTCTTCTAATTCGTTTAGTTGGCTTAATCGTAGACGTCCGGCTTCATGTAAATCAAGATTACATGTCTTCAAAGCCCAAAATGCTTTGTGTTCAATTTCTACTGGAAGATGACATGCTTTTCCGTAGACGAGTTTAAAAAGTGTAGTTCCAATTGGAGTTTTGTAGGCTGTTCTAAAAGCCCAGAGTGCATCCTCCAATTTAATGGACCATTCCTTCGGATTTGATCCTACGGTTTTCTCTAGAATACGTTTTAAAGCTCGGTTGGTATTTTCAACTTGTCCACTTGTTTGTGGATGATAAGCAGTGGAGATTTTATGAGTTACTCCATATCTTTTAAGAACTTTCTCAAGTTGATTATTACAGAAATGAGTACCCCGATCACTTATTAAAGCTTTCGGTGTTCCAAACCTTGCAAAAAGACGTTTTAAAAAATTGACTACAACTCGTGCATCGTTAGTTGGGAGAGCTTGTGCTTCCGCCCATTTAGATACATAATCAATGGCTACGAGAATATAGAGATTTTTATGAGATTTTGGAAATGGACTCATAAAGTAAATACCCCAAATGTCAAATACTTCGCATACTTGAATGACATTTTGTGGCATTTCATCACGTTGACTTATTTTTCCGGCCCTTTGACAAGCATCACAGGATTTGCAAAGAAGGTGTGCGTCTTTGTAAATTGTAGGCCAATAGAATCCAGCTTCATAAACTTTTCTTGCTGTTAGTTGAGGCCCATAATGCCCTCCAGTTGGTCCTGTGTGACAATGGTTTAAAATTTTACTAGCTTCATCTCCGAATACACATCGGCGTATTATTCCATCTGGACAACTTTTAAATAGATGTGGATCTTCCCAGAAATAGTGTTTTATATCACTGAAGAATTTCTTTCGTTTTTGGTACGATAATCCTTTTTCAAGGAATCCACATACTAAATAGTTTGCATAGTCTGCAAACCATGGAATTTCATTATAATCTATCTTCAATAGATATTCATCAGGAAAGTTGTCTTGTATGGCTGATTCATTTAGAACTTCTAATTCGGGATTTTCAAGACGAGAAAGATGATCAGCGGCTAGATTTTCTGCTCCTCTTTTATCACGGATTTCAATATCGAACTCTTGTAAGAGTAAGATCCAACGGATTAATCTTGGTTTGGCATCTTGTTTCGAAAATAGGTATCTAAGAGCAGAATGGTCGGTATAGACCACCGTTTTTGCTAGAACGAGATATGAACGAAATTTGTCAAAAGCAAAGACAATAGCAAGGAGTTCTTTTTCAGTAGTTGTATAATTTGTTTGCGCTCCTTGTAACGTCTTACTAGCATAATATATAGGTTGAAATCGTTTTTCAATCCTTTGTCCTAAAACGGCTCCCATTGCAAAATCACTTGCATCGCACATGAGTTCAAACGGTAGATTCCAATTTGGTGTTATCATGATCGGCGCATTAGTGAGTTTCACTTTAAGAATATTAAAAGATTTGATACATTCATCTGAAAAGATGAATGGAGCATCTTTTTCTAGGAGTTTATTTATAGGAGTGGCAATTTTAGAAAAATCTTTTATGAAACGTCGGTAAAAACCGGCATGCCCTAGAAAACTCCTAACTCCTCTAACATTGGTGGGATGTGGAAGTTTAGCAATTACATCTACTTTAGCTCTATCCACTTCAATTCCTTCCTTTGAAATTTTATGTCCAAGAACGATGCCTTCTTTAACCATGAAATGGCATTTCTCCTAATTAAGTACTAGATTTGATTGTTCGCATCTAATAAGCATTCGTTCCAGATTAACTAGACATGATTCAAATGTATCACCGAAAACTGAAAAGTCATCCATGAAAACTTCCATGCATTCTTCTATCATGTCGTGAAAAATCGCCATCATGCACCTTTGAAAGGTTGCAGGGGCATTGCAAAGTCCAAATGGCATGCGTTTGTAAGCAAAAGTACCATAAGGGCACGTGAATGTGGTTTTCTCTTGATCTTCGGGTGCTATTGGAATTTGAAAATATCCGGAAAAACCATCAAGAAAACAATAGTAACTATTTCCGGCTAATCTTTCCAACATTTGATCAATAAAAGGTAAGGGAAAGTGATCTTTTCTGGTGGCGTCATTTAATTTTCTATAATCAATACACACACGCCATCCTGTTACAGTCCTAGTAGGAATAAGCTCATTTTTTTCATTTGTAATGACAGTCATGCCACCCTTCTTAGGCACGCATTGAACTGGGCTTACCCATGGACTATCAGAAATTGGATAAATTAGACCTGCGTCTAGCAGTTTAATAATTTCTTTTTTAACTACATCTTGCATATTCGGATTTAGTCTTCATTGGCGTTGCACATACGTTTTATGACCTTCTTCCATAAGGATTTTATGTGTGCAATACGAAGGACTTATTCCTTTAATATCATGAATCTTCCATGCAATGGCTGGTTTATGAGCTTTCAACACAGAAATGAGTTGTGATTTCTCATTTTCAGTAAGAGAAGACGATATTATTACAGGTAATTCAGATTCACCATGTAAATAAGCGTATTCCAAATGGTTTGGAAGTCGCTTTAACTCTAATTTCGGAGGTTCTTCTATCGATGATTTGTATCGATATCTGTCTTCTTCTTTTAGCATTTGAATTTCTTCTGTTGTTGGTTCATATCCATTAGCTATAAGTGTAGCTAACATTTCAGCTTCATCAATTAGTTCATTACCTTTTCCTAAAGAGCATTCTCATGTTCCTTGTAATTCTGGAAATTCTTCTAATAATTCTGCATGTGCATCTATAGTTTAAATATAATAACATGTATCATCTGCAGATTGCGGTTGTTGCATTGCTCTATCAACTGAAAAGGTAACACTCTCGTCCTCTATACTTAGGGTCAATTTCTTACCAAACACGTCTATCGTTGCTTTAGCCGTGTTTAAGAATGGTCTTCCTAATATGAGAGGAACTTGAGAATCTTCTTCCATGTCCAGAACAACAAAATCTACTGGAAATACTAAAGTACCAACTTTAACTAGCATATTCTCCATTATCCCTCTAGGATATTTTATTGATCGATCGGCTAGTTGTATACTTATTCTAGTTGGTTTCAATTCTCCAAGGTCTAGTTTAGTGTATAGTGAATACGGCATTAAATTTATACTAGCACCTAAGTCTGCCAATGCTTCTATTGAACTAAGACTACCCAGAAAACATGGAATTGTGAAACTTCCTGGATCAGATAATTTTTCTGGTATCTTATTCAACAGCACTGCTGAACAATTAGCATTCATAGTAACAGCCGAGAGTTCTTCCATTTTCTTTCTATTTGTGATTAGATCTTTCAAGAATTTAGCATATCTAGGCATTCCTGAAATCACATCAATGAAAGGAAGATTTACATTTATCTGTTTAAACATATCCAAGAATTTGGATTGCTCGGCTTCAAGTTTCTCTTTTTTCATTTTTCTCGGGTAAGGAAGTGGTGGTTGGTATGGTTTAACATAAGGTTTATCCTTAACTGTGTTATCTTCATTAACCTTTTCAACTACCGGTTCTTTTTCCTTATCTTGATCAGGTTGTGGTTCTTGTGGAGTAGGAATAGCTTCATCAGAAGTTACAGGTATTTCAGATGGTTTAAGTGTTGTACCACTTCTTGTGGTAATGGCTTTAGCTGTTTTATTCCGGGGGTTAGCATTTGTATCACTAGGTAAACTTCCCGGTTTTCTTTCACCTATTAACCTTGCTAGGTTACTTACTTCTTGTTCCAGATTTTGAATAGAAGCTTGTTGATTTCTAAATGCTTGAGCATTTTGTTCATTGGTTTGTTTTTGAGATGTGAAAAACTGCGTTTGAGTTTCAACTAGCTTCGTCATCATATCTTCTAAATTTGGCTTTTTATCATCGGGTTGTGGTGGTTTGTTTTGAAAATTAGGTCTTTGCTGATTGTAAGTATTGTTGGATACTTGTTGATTGCTAGGACCTTGTTGGTTGTTGTATGGAATATTTCAGTTATAGTTCCGATTTTGAATGTAAATAGGTCTTGGCGGTTGATAATTATTCTGATAATTATTTCCAGGCCTTTGGTTTATGTATGAAATATTCTCTCTTTGTTCCATTGTTAATTCAATACTGAGACAATCTTTTGTCAAATGTGGTCCTCCACACTGCTCACAACTAATTCGTATTGAGTGTATATCTTTAGTCATCTTTTCCATTCCTCTCTCGACAGCATCTATTTTTGCGAAAATAGAATCTAAGTCATGGCTAGAATCGGCTCTAGCTGCTTTAGATGATCTAACGATATCTTTTTCTTGGTGCCACTCATGTGAGTGGGAAGCAGTGTTATCAATAATTTTATAAGCATCAGTTTCAGTTTTCTTCATAATGGAACCACCAGCTGCTATATCTATGTCTTTTCTTGTAGTGATGTCGCATCCTTGGTAGAATATTTGTACTATTTGACAGGTGTCTAAACCATGTTGCGGACATCCTCTCAATAACTTTCTAAATCTTGTCCACGCCTCATATAGAGTTTCATTCGGTTTTTGTGTAAACGTAACAATTTCTGCTTGAAGTCTTACGGCTTTAGATGCCGGAAAGAATTGTTTAAGAAATTTTTCAACTAAAACATCCCATGTATCAATCGCCCCTTCAGGTAACGATTCCAACCAATCTTTGGCTTCTCCCTTTAAAGTCCAGGGAAATAACATGAGATATATCTGTTCATCCTCCACTTCTCAGATTTTAAATAGTGTGCAGATCCTATTAAAGGTACGAAGATGTTCATTTGGATCTTTCTTCGGCGCACCACTAAATTGGCATTGATTAGTCACCATGTGTAGAATTTGTCCTTTGATTTCATAATCTGGCGCATTTATGTCTGGATGAGTAATTGCGTGACCTTGGCCAGTGCGTTTAGCTCTCATTCGGTCTTCCATACTTAAAGGTTCCAGATTCTCCATAATTGAATTTGTTGAATCCGAATCACTAGAGGATTCTGATTTAATGGTTCGTTCCTCAACAATCTCTGTTTGAATGATTGGTGGTTCTGGAGGAAAGTTTAGTGGTTCAGGATCTATGAATTGTCCCTGAATATTCTCTGGATTCTCAATTGTGAGGTCGGGTTCAAAAAATGGATTATCGAAAATTTGAATTGGAGTACTTGGTCGACTGGATGACGATTCTAAAGAAAAATCAACGGCGGTAATATTTGCTAAATGTCTTGATCTAGTTACAGGTGGTGAACGTACAAAAGGTGGTGAACGTCTTGCTCGGTGCATTCACTAAATATCCTATTTGTTTTTTAAAAAGGAAAGAAAAATTATATAAGTTATCCAATCAATAGACTTTTCTGATTTTGCCCACATTTCGAATAGCCAAAAGATGCAGCAGAGGGGCAGGATTCGTTTGGTCTCAATATAATTGAGGACTGTTTGGCTCCAATAACCCGGTCCACGTACAAATCCAACTATTACTACGAACCATAAAATTTTGATGTCTATCAATTTAACAACTTAAAATAAATTTTCGTAATTTTAAGAAATTTAGATAAGAAGTAGAATAAAAATCTATGTCCTAAAAACTAGAATAGCGAGAAATAAGAAAGAAAAAGAGCGCGTCGAAAAAGGTCGAAAAAGAAAAGAAAAATTGAAAAAGGCGTTGAAAAATAAGAAATAAAAAGAGTGACTTATAAAACTTTAAAACATTCGCCTAACCCAACCTTATTACTACCACTAACTTAAAATTATAATCGCAAATTGAGATTACTAATTGGAATGATAATTGATACATAGGTAAAAGGTGTCTAAAAATATTAAAGCTTACAAGAAAAACTATATCCCAAATGGCAATAACTTAAAAAGAAACTAAAACTTAAAAAGGCGTCGCAAAATTCTAAAGTACCTAAATCTTAGTCTAAAGAAAAGGCACTTAAGGGATTTTACGGCAAAGCCTAAAAATCTAGAAGTAAAAAATAATTATGGCAAAAACTAAGTTTAAAACTAAAAATTAACGAAAAATACAAATATTACTCTAAAACAATTAAAAAGGGAGAAAATATAAAAATATACAAAAAGTTGTAAAAAGTACAATTTTTATAAAAATATTATTTTTATATTATTTATTTTATAAAACTATTAATTTTATAAATTATTAAAACTAATTTAGACTTAAAATACAAATTATAAATAAACTAAACTAAATAATAAAATAATTATAACCTAATTAGGGTTATTAATTAATAATAATTATTATTATAAACCCTAATTTCGTACAGCTTATGTTTCAGACGAGTCAAATCACTCCATGCGATCGCATGGAGTGTATGCTATATATTCATGCGATCGCATGAAGTAGAAAATCAGGCCAGATGGGTTGGGCTGCTACAGTGTAGCACGTAAACTTTTATATATATTTTTTTTCTGTTTTGCTGTTTTGATGTTTTATATAAAAAAAACACAATATTTAAATAAAATTTATATTTTTAAATACTAAAAATAAAAATAAAGAAACTTTATAAAACTTATATATTTAACAAACTCTTAAAAATATATAAATTTTTGGTTTTTTTCTTTTTATATTTTTGAGTTTTTAAAACGTATTTTTACAAAAACGTATTTTTATAAAAGTAAACTAAAAATAACAATCTTTTTTTTATATAGCGTTGCGCTTCCGGCTTTTAAGCTAAATTTTTAAGTTCCCCGGCAGCGGCGCCAAAAATACTTGATGTTATGCGAGGTGTATATAAAATAGCTTAAATTTTAGCAGGAAATACTATTAAATACGATACAATTTTACACAAGATATTTATTTATTTATTGAATGGATATACTTAAACCTTGCTACAACACTTATAGGCAGTGTACCTAATCGTACAGTAGTGTAGTTTTTAGTAAGTCCGGTTCGTTCCACAGGGAATCTTTTTCACAAAGCTTAACGCTATATTAGTTTAAATTTATAAAAATACAAATATATATATAAGTAATATTATTATTATAAAGGGGGTTTTTACCGTTTAATGACCGGTTTGTCGATTTTAAAAACTTTAGTTGCAGTTAAAACAAAATGTAAAATATTAAATAAATAAAAGACTTAATTTAAAGCGTAAAGTAAATAACGATAATGAAATTGCGAATAATAAAGAGCGATAAAATAAACTTGCAATAATTAAAAAGTACGATAATTAAAAGTGCAATTAAATATAATAACAATAAACAAAAATGCGATAATTAGAAGTGCAATTAAATATAAAATAAAGGAAATTAAATATGAAATAAAAGAATTATGCTTATTTAAACTTCCGTAATCATGATGTTTGACGTGTTGATTTTAGTTTTATGCCCATGGGTTAATTGTCCTTTGTCCTGGATTATTTAATATGTCCGTCTGGTTTTTGTCCATAACAGTCCATCAGTCATAAATATAAAGTGCGAGTGTCCTCGTCAAATTATCCTTATACCCGAAGTCAAATATTCCAACTAATTGGGGACTTAAACTGTAACAAGGTTTTAATACTTTGTTAACAATTATGCCAAGTGTCCTTGTACATAATTTCACCCCTGTTTTAATAATTCTAGTGGCTATTAATCCATTCCCGTGTCCGGTTAAATGAACGATTATTCGTACATATAAATATCCCGCTCATCGTGTCCGATTGAGTGTATATGGTTATTTATAGGGACGTCCAATTGTAAATCTTTATATTAACATTAACAAACTATCATTTAGTTAAACAAATATAAAGCCCATTAATAGCCCATAGTCTAATTTCCACAAGTGTCGTTCTTTTGTCCAAACCCCAATTATGGTACAAAGCCCAATTACCCAATTTTAATATTTTTAGAACAACATCATGATTACTTCGGATTAAATAAGCATAATAATAACTTAGCTACGAGACATTAATGTAAAAAGGTTGAACATAACTTACAATGATTAAAAATAGCGTAGCGTTACACGGACAGAATTTCGACTTACACCCTTACAACATTCGCTAACATACCCTTATTATTAGAAATTAAAATTAAAATTAAAATTAAAATTAAAATTAAAATTAAAATATATATATATATATATATATATATATATATATATATATATATATATATATATATATATATATACTTTACGTATGATGAAGAGAAGAAAGGATGGATAAATGGTGCACCAAAGCTCGATTTTTATAGGCCTGTGAACTGGAAAAGTTGGCCATGCGATCGCATGGGATTTCTTCCTCCAGGCCATGCGATCGCATGGCCGGTGGTGACAGCTAAAAATCCTTGTTTTCTTGTTTGTCGACGTTTTAATAAATAAATATAATATATTAAATAATTATAAGAATTATTTAAATATTATATTATATTTATGTGCATAGTTGACTTGTAATTTTTAGTCCGTTGCGTCGAGCGTTGAGAGTTGACTCTGGTCCCGGTTCCGGATTTTCGAACGTCCTTGCGTACAATTTAATATCTTGTACTTTGCGTTTTGAATCTTGTACTCTTGTAATTTTGAGACGTTTCTTATCAATAATTGAAACCTCATTGATTGTATTTTGTACTTTTGAGCTTTTTGGTCGTTTGCGTCTTCAATTCGTCGAATCTGTCTTTTGTCTTCACCTTTTATTATTTAAACAAATATCACTTGTAAATAGAACAGTTGCAACAAAAAGCTTGTCTTTCTTGAGGAATAATGCTATGAAATATATGTTCGTTTTTAGCATTATCAGCTATATTTCATGCTTTATGTAAAATAAGCGGTATTGTAAGTTTGTAAAATATTGTATAAAAGTTTGAACGCGAAATATTATTATAATCAGTTTTTCATATAGAATTGTAGTAGTTGAATTGTATATTAGCTGCTAAGTATGAACTTAACGGGTAGGTACTACCCGAATTTAAACTTATAAAATGCTAATATGAAGAAAAAGCTTTTATAAATGAGTTCATATTATGCTACGAAATACTATTAACTACTCTTAATATTCTATATGATTAACTTGTTCCATTTAACTATTTTGAAGGAAATGGCACCGACTACTTGACACACCGTGAATATGAATGAAGAGGAATTCCGTACTTTTCTAGCTTCAAACATAGCTGCAGTACAGGCTGCGCTACATACCAACAATAACCTTGGATCTAGCATTACAGGAAATCATGTAGGATGCACATACAAAGAATTCACTGCCTGCAAACCTTTGGAATTTGATGGAACCGAAGGACCGATCGGATTGAAACGGTAGACCGAGAAGGTCGAATCGGTGTTTGCCATAAGTAAGTGTACTGAAGAGGACAAAGTGAAGTACGCTACGCATACCTTCATAGGTTCTGCGTTAACATGGTGGAATACCTATCTAGAGCAAGTGGGACAAGATGATGCTTACGCACTACCGTGGTCAGCATTCAAGCACTTGATGAACTAGAAGTACCGTCCCAGAACCGAGGTCAATAAGCTCAAGACAGAACTTATAGGGTTACGAACCCAAGGATTTGATATTACCACGTATGAAAGACGATTCACAGAATTGTTCCTATTGTGTCCGGGAGCGTTCGAAGATGAGGAAGAGAAGATCGACGCGTTTGTGAAAGGATTACCGGAAAGAATCCAAGAAGATATAAGTTCACACGAGCCCGCCTCCATACAACAGGCATGTAGAATGGCTCACAAACTAGTGAACCAGATTGAGGAAAGAATTAAAGAACAGGCGGCTGAAGAGGCCAATGTGAAGCAAGTCAAAAGAAAGTGGGAGGAAAACGGTGATAAGAATCACCAATACAACAACAACAGCAATTAAAACAATAATCGCAACAACTATCCCAACAATCGCAACATCAATCGCAACTACAACAAACGACCCAACAACAACAACAACAACAACAACAACAGCAACTACAACAATCATCCCAACAACAATAACAACCGCAACAACAACAATAATCAGAAGCAGCTATGTCAAAGGTGTGATAAGTATCACTCGGGGTTCTGCACCAAATTTTGCAACAAGTGTAAAAGAAATGGTCATAGCGCGGCGAAGTGTGAGGTCTACGGACCAGGGGTTAACAGAACGAAAGGAACAAATGGTGTCGGAACGAGTAATGGCGGAGCAAGTAGTGTCGGAGCAAGTTATGCCAATGTAGTTTGTTATAAATGTGGAAAACCGGGCCACATTATTAGAAATTGCCCGAACCAGGAGAACACGAATGGACAAGGCCGCGGAAGAGTTTTCAATATTAATGCGGCAGAGACACAGGAAGACCCGGAGCTTGTTACGGGTACGTTTCTTATTGACAATAAATCTGCTTACGTTTTATTTGATTTGGGTGCGGATAGAAGCTATATGAGTAGAGATTTTTGTGCTAAATTAAGTTGTCCATTGACGCCGTTGGATAGTAAATTTTTACTCGAATTAGCAAACGGTAAATTAATTTCAGTAGATAATATATGCCAGAATCGAGAAATTAAACTGGGTAGCGAAATATTTAAGATTGATTTGATACCAGTAGAGTTAGGGAGTTTTGATGTAATAGTTGGCATGGACTTGCTGAAGAAGGTGAAAGCAGAGATCGTATGTTATAAAAATGCAATTTGCATTGTACGAGAAGAAAGAGAACCCTTAATGGTGTACGGAGAAAAGGGCAACATGAAGCTACATCTTATTAGTAATTTGAAGGCACAAAAACTAATAAGAAAAGGTTGCTATGCTGTTCTAGCACACGTCGAGAAAGGTCAAACTGAAGAAAAGAGCATCAATGATGTTTTTGTCGCAAAAGAATTTCCCGATGTATTTCCGAAAGAATTACCGGGACTACCTCCATATCGATCTGTTGAATTTCAAATAGATCTTGTACCAGGAGCTGCACCAATAGCTCGTGCTCCTTACAGACTTGCACCCAGTGAGATGAAAGAACTGCAAAGCCAACTGCAAGAACTATTAGAACGTGGTTTCATTCGACCAAGCATATCACCATGGGGAGCTCCTGTTTTGTTTGTCAAGAAGAAGGATGGTACATTTAGGTTATGTATTGACTACAGAGAGTTGAACAAACTTACCATCAAAAACCGTTATCCACTGCCGAGAATTGACGACTTATTTGATCAACTACAAGGCTCGTCGGTTTATTCGAAGGTCGATTTACGTTCTGGATATCATCAAATGCGACTAAAGGAGGATGATATTCCAAAAACTGCTTTTAGGACGCGTTATGGTCATTACGAGTTTATGGTTATGCCGTTTGGATTGACTAACGCACCAGCTGTGTTCATGGACCTTATGAACCGAGTGTGTGGGCCATATCTTGACAAGTTTTTCATTGTTTTCATCGATGACATACTTATTTACTCAAAGAATGATCAAGAGCACGAAGAACATTTGAGAAAAGTGCTAGAAGTATTGAGGAAATAAAAACTGTACGCTAAGTTTTCAAAGTGTGCATTTTGGTTGGAAGAAGTTCAATTCCTCGGTCACATAGTGAACAAAGAAGGTATCCAGGTGGACCCGGCAAAGATCGAAACCGTTGAAAAGTGGGAAACCCCAAAAACTCCGAAGCATATACGTCAATTTTTAGGATTGGCTGGTTACTACAGAAGATTCATCCAAGATTTCTCCAAAATAGTAAAACCCTTGACTGCATTAACGCATAAAGGGAAGAAATTTGAATGGAAGGATGAACAAGAGAAGGCGTTTCAATTATTGAATAAAAAGCTAACTACGGCACCTATATTGTCATTGCCTGAAGGGAATGATGATTTTGTGATTTATTGTGACGCATCAAAGCAAGGTCTCGGTTGTGTATTAATGCAACGGACGAAGGTGATTGCTTATGAGTCTAGACAATTGAAGATTCACGAGCAAAATTATACGACGCATGATTTGGAATTAGGCGCGGTTGTTTTTGCATTAAAGACTTGGAGGCACTACTTATATGGGGTCAAAAGTATTATATATACCGACCACAAAAGTCTTCAACACATATTTAATCAGAAACAACTGAATATGAGGAAGCGTAGGTGGATTGAATTGTTGAATGATTACAACTTTGAGATTCGTTACCACCCGGGGAAGGCAAATGTGGTAGCCGACGCCTTGAGCAGAAAGGACAGAGAACCCATTCGAGTAAAATCTATGAATATAATGATTCACACTAACCTTACTACTCAAATAAAGGAGGCGCAACAAGGAGTTTTAAAAGAGGGAAATTTAAAGAATGAAATACCCAAAGGATCGGAGAAGCATCTTAATATTCGGGAAGATGGAACCCGGTATAGGGCTGAAAGGATTTGGGTACCAAAATTTAGAGATATGAGAGAAATGGTACTTAGAGAAGCTCATAAAACCAGATACTCAATACATCCTGGAATGGGGAAGATGTACAAGGATCTTAAGAAACATTTTTGGTGGCCAGGTATGAAAGCCGATATTTCTAAATATGTAGGAGAATGTTTGACATGTTCTAAGGTCAAAGCTGAACATAAGAAACCATCAGGTCTACTACAACAACCTGAAATCCCGGAATGGAAATGGGAAAACATTACCATGGATTTCATTACTAAATTGCCAAGGACTGCAAGTGGTTATGATACTATTTGGGTAATAGTTGATCGTCTCATCAAGTCAGCACACTTTCTGCCAATAAGAGAAGATGACAAGATGGAGAAGTTAGCACGACTGTATTTGAAGGAAGTCGTCTCCAGACATGGAATACCAATCTCTATTATCTCTGATAGGGATGGCAGATTTATTTCAAGATTCTGGCAGACATTACAGCAAGCATTGGGAACTCGTCTAGACATGAGTACTGTCTATCATCCACAAACTGATGGGCAGAGCGAAAGGACGATACAAACGCTTGAAGACATGCTACGAGCTTGTGTTATTGATTTCGGAAACAATTTGGATCGACATCTACCGTTAGCAGAATTTTCCTACAGCAACAGCTACCATTCAAGCATTGAGATGGCGCCGTTTGAAGCACTTTATGGTAGAAAGTGCAGGTCTCCGATTTGTTGGAGTGAAGTGGGGGATAGACAGATTACGGGTCCGGAGATAATACAAGAAACTACCGAGAAAATCATCCAAATTCAACAAAGATTGAAAACCGCCCAGAGTCGACAAAAGAGCTACGCGGACAGTAAAAGAAAAGATATAGAGTTTGAAATTGGAGAAATGGTCATGCTTAAGGTTTCACCTTGGAAAGGCGTTGTTCGATTTGGTAAACGGGGGAAACTAAATCCAAGGTACATTGGACCATTCAAGATTATAGATCGTGTCGGACCAGTAGCTTACCAACTGGAGCTACCTCAACAACTCGCGGCTGTACATAACACTTTCCACGTCTCAAATTTGAAGAAATATTTTGCTAAAGAAGATCTCACTATTCCGTTGGACGAAATCCAAATCAATGAAAAACTTCAATTCATTGAAGAACTCGTCGAAATAATGGATCGTGAGGTTAAGAGACTTAAACAAAACAAGATACCGATTGTTAAGGTTCGATGGAATGCTCGTAGAGGACCTGAGTTCACCTAGGAGCGTGAAGATCAGATGAAGAAGAAATACCCGCATTTATTTCCAGAAGATACGTCAACACCTCCAACTGCTTAAAATTTCGGGACGAAATTTATTTAACGGGTAGGTATTGTAGTGACCCGAACTTTTCCATGTTTATATATATATATATATATATATATATATATATATATATTAAATGAAATTGTTATTTACATGATTAAGTGTTTCCAACATGTTAAGCAATCAAACTTGTTAAGACTTGATTAATTGAAATAGGTTTCATATAGACAATTGACCACCCAAGTTGACCGGTGATTCACGAACGTTAAAACTTGTAAAAACTATACGATGACATATATATGGTTATATATATAGTTAACATGATTTTATTATAAGTATGTATCTCATTAGGTATTTTAACAATGAGTTATATGAAATGTCCCGTTCTTATTGATTAAAAACGTTCCATATTAATTGATTTCGTTGCGAGGTTTTGACCTCTATATGAGACGTTTTTCAAAGACTGCATTCATTTTAAAACAAACCATAACCTTTATTTCATAAATAAAGGTTTAAGAAGCTTTACGTAGATTATCAAATAATGATAATCTAAAATATCCTGTTTACACACGACCATTACATAATGGTTTACAATACAAATATGTTACATCGAAATCAGTTTCTTGAATGCAGTTTTTACACAATATCATACAAACATGGACTCCAAATCTCGTCCTTATTTAAGTATGCGACAGCGGAAGCTCTTAATAATCACCTGAGAATAAACATGCTTAAAACGTCAACAAAAATGTTGGTGAGTTATAGGTTTAACCTATATATATCAAATCATAATAATAATAGACCACAAGATTTCATATTTCAATACACATCCCATACATAGAGATAAAAATCATTCATATGGTGAACACCTGGTAACCGACATTAACAAGATGCATATATAAGAATATCCCCATCATTCCGGGACACCCTTCGGATATGATATAAATTTCGAAGTACTAAAGCATCCGGTACTTTGGATGGGGCTTGTTGGGCCCGATAGATCTATCTTTAGGATTCGCGTCAATTAGGGTGTCTGTTCCCTAATTCTTAGATTACCAGACTTAATAAAAAGGGGCATATTCGATTTCGATAATTCAACCATAGAATGTAGTTTCACGTACTTGTGTCTATTTTGTAAATCATTTATAAAACCTGCATGTATTCTCATCCCAAAAATATTAGATTTTAAAAGTGGGACTATAACTCACTTTCACAGATTTTTACTTCGTCGGGAAGTAAGACTTGGCCACTGGTTGATTCACGAACCTATAACAATATATACATATATATATCAAAGTATGTTCAAAATATATTTACAACACTTTTAATATATTTTGATGTTTTAAGTTTATTAAGTCAGCTGTCCTCGTTAGTAACCTACAACTAGTTGTCCACAGTTAGATGTACAGAAATAAATCGATAAATATTATCTTGAATCAATCCACGACCCAGTGTATACGTATCTCAGTATTGATCACAACTAAAACTATATATATTTTGGAATCAACCTCAACCCTGTATAGCTAACTCCAACATTCACATATAGAGTGTCTATGGTTGTTCCGAAATATATATAGATGTGTCGACATGATAGGTCAAAACATTGTATACGTGTCTATGGTATCTCAAGATTACATAATATACAATACAAGTTGATTAAGTTATGGTTGGAATAGGTTTGTTACCAATTTTCACGTAGCTAAAATGAGAAAAATTATCCAATCTTGTTTTACCCATAACTTCTTCATTTTAAATCCGTTTTGAGTGAATCAAATTGCTATGGTTTCATATTGAACTCTATTTTATGAATCTAAACAGAAAAAGTATAGGTTTATAGTCAGAAAAATAAGTTACAAGTCATTTTTGTAAAGGTAGTCATTTCAGTCGAAAGAACGACGTCTAGATGACCATTTTAGAAAACATACTTCCACTTTGAGTTTAACCATAATTTTTGGATATAGTTTCATGTTCATAATAAAAATCATTTTCTCAGAATAACAACTTTTAAATCAAAGTTTATCATAGTTTTTAATTAACTAACCCAAAACAGCCCGCGGTGTTACTACGACGGCGTAAATCCGGTTTTACGGTGTTTTTCGTGTTTTCAGGTTTTAAATCATTAAGTTAGCATATCATATAGATATAGAACATGTGTTTAGTTGATTTTAACAGTCAAGTTAGAAGGATTAACTTTTGTTTGCGAACAAGTTTAGAATTAACTAAACTATGTTATAGTGATTACCAGTTTAAACCTTCGAATAAGATAATTTTATATGTATGAATCGAATGATGTTATGAACATCATTACTACCTTAAGTTCCTTGGATAAACCTACTGGAAAAGAGAAAAATGGATCTAGCTTCGACGGATCCTTGGATGGCTCGAAGTTCTTGAAGCAGAATCATGACACGAAAACAAGTTCAAGTAAGATCATCACTTGAAATAAGATTGTTATAGTTATAGAAATTGAACCAAAGTTTGAATATGATTATTACCTTGTATTAGAATGATAACCTACTGTAAGAAACAAAGATTTCTTGAGGTTGGATGATCACCTTACAAGATTGGAAGTGAGCTAGCAAACTTGAAAGTATTCTTGATTTTATGTAACTAGAACTTGTAGAATTTATGAAGAACACTTAGAACTTGAAGATAGAACTTAAGAGAGATCAATTAGATGAAGAAAATTGAAGAATGAAAGTGTTTGTAGGTGTTTTTGGTCGTTGGTGTATGGATTAGATATAAAGGATATGTAATTTTGTTTTCATGTAAATAAGTCATGAATGATTACTCATATTTTTGTAATTTTATGAGATATTTCATGCTATTTGCCAAATGATGGTTCCCACATGTGTTAGGTAACTCACATGGGCTGCTAAGAGCTGATCATTGGAGTGTATATACCAATAGTACATACATCTAAAAGCTGTGTATTGTACGAGTACGAATACGGGTGCATACGAGTAGAATTGTTGATGAAACTGAACGAGGATGTAATTGTAAGAATTTTTGTTAAGTAGAAGTATTTTGATAAGTGTATTGAAGTCTTTCAAAAGTGTATAAATACATATTAAAACACTACATGTATATACATTTTAACTGAGTCGTTAAGTCATCGTTAGTCGTTACATGTAAGTGTTGTTTTGAAACCTTTAGGTTAACGATCTTGTTAAATGTTGTTAACCCAATGTTTATAATATCAAATGAGATTTTAAATTATTATATTATCATGATATTATCATGTGTGAATAACTCTTAATATGATATATATACATTAAATGTCTTTACAACGATAATCGTTACATATATGTCTCGTTTAAAAATCATTAAGTTAGTAGTCTTGTTTTTACATATGTAGTTCATTGTTAATATACTTAATGATATGTTTACTTATCATAGTATCATGTTAACTATATATATATCCATATATATGTCATCATATAGTTTTTACAAGTTTTAATGTTCGTGAATCACCGGTCAACTTGGGTGGTCAATTGTCTATATGAAACACAGCTGGTGCATTAGTTAAACCAAACGGCATGACCATAAACTCGTAATGACCGTAACGTGTTCTGAAAGCAGTCTTTGGAATATCATCTTCTTTCACCCGCATTTGATGATACCCGGAACGTAAGTCAATCTTTGAATAAACAGACGAGCCTTGTAGTTGATCAAATAAGTCGTCAATTCTCGGTAGTGGGTAGCGGTTCTTGATGGTAAGTTTGTTCAACTCTCGGTAGTCGATACACAACCTGAATGTACCATCTTTCTTCTTGACAAACAAAATAGGAGCTCCCCACGGTGATGTGCTTGGTCGAATGAAACCACGCTCTAAAAGTTCTTGTAATTGGCTTTGCAGTTCTTTCATCTCGCTGGGTGCGAGTCTGTAAGGAGCACGAGCTATTGGTGCAGCTCCTGGTACAAGATCTATTTGAAATTCAACGGATCGATGTGGGGGTAATCCCGGTAATTCTTTCGGAAATACATCGGGAAATTCTTTTGCAATGGGAACATCATTGATGCTCTTTTCTTCCGTTTGTACTTTCTCGACGTGTGCTAGAACAGCATCGCAACCTTTTCTTATTAGTTTTTGTGCCTTCAAATTACTAATAAGATGTATCTTGGTGTTGCCCTTTTCTCCGTACACCATTAAGGGTTTTCCTTTTTCTCGTATAATGCGAATTACATTTTTGTAACAAACGATCTCTGCTTTCACTTCTTTCAACCAGTCCATACCGATTATCACATCAAAACTCCCTAACTCTACTGGTATCAAATCAATCTTAAATGTTTCGCTAACCAGTTTAATTTCTCGATTCCGACATATATTATCTGCTGAAATTAATTTACCATTTGCTAATTCGAGTAAAAATTTACTATCCAAAGGCATCAATGGACAACTTAATTTAGCACAAAAATCTCTACTCATATAGCTTCTATCCGCACCCGAATCAAATAAAACGTAAGCAGATTTATTGTCAATAAGAAACGTACCCGTAACAAGCTCCGGGTCTTCCTGTGCCTCTGCCGCATTAATATTGAAAACTCTTCCGCGACCTTGTCCATTCGTGTTCTCCTGGTTCGGGCAATTTCTAATAATGTGGCCCGGTTTTCCACATTTATAACAAACTACATTGGCATAACTTGCTCCGACACTACTTGCTCCGCCATTACTCGTTCCGACACCATTTGTTCCTTTCGTTCTATTAACCCCTGGTCTGTAGACCTCACACTTCGCCGCGCTATGACCATTTCTTTTACACTTGTTGCAAAATTTGGTGCAGAACCCCGAGTGATACTTTTCACACCTTTGGCATAGCTGGTTCTGATTGTTGTTGTTGTTGCGGTTATTATTGTTGTTGGGATAATTGTTGTAGTTGTTGTTGTTGTTGTTGTTGTTGTTGTTGGGCCGTTTGTTGTAGTTGCGATTGATGTTGCGATTGTTGGGATAATTGTTGCGATTATTGTTGTAATTGCTGTTGTTGTTGTATTGGTGATTCTTATCACCGTTTTCCTCCCACTTTCTTTTGACTTGCTTCACATTGGCCTCTTCAGTAGTCTGTTCTTTAATTCTTTCTTCAATCTGGTTCACTAGTTTGTGAGCCATTCTACATGCCTGTTGTATGGAGGCGGGCTCGTGTGAACTTATATCTTCTTGGATTCTTTCCGGTAATCCTTTCATAAACGCGTCGATCTTCTCTTCCTCATCTTCGAATGCTCCCGGACACAATAGGCACAATTCTGTGAATCGTCTTTCGTATGTGGTAATATCAAATCCTTGGGTTCGTAACCCTCTAAGTTCTGTCTTGAGCTTATTGACCTCGGTTCTGGGACGGTATTTCTCGTTCATCAAGTGCTTGAATGCTGACCACGGTAGTGCGTACGCATCATCTTGTCCCACTTGCTCTAGATAGGTATTCCACCATGTTAACGCAGAACCTGTGAAGGTATGCGTAGCGTACTTCACTTTGTCCTCTTCAGTACACTTACTTATGGCAAACACCGATTCGACCTTCTCGGTCCACCGTTTTAATCCGATCGGTCGTTCGGTTCCATCAAATTCCAAAGGTTTGCAGGCAGTGAATTCTTTGTAGGTGCATCCTACACGATTTCCTGTACTGCCAGATCCAAGGTTATTGTTGGTATGTAGCGCAGCCTGTACTGCGGCTATGTTTGAAGCTAGAAAAGTACGGAATTCCTCTTCATTCATATTCACGGTGTGTCGAGTAGTCGGTGCCATTTCCTTCAAAATAGTCAAATGGAACAAGTTAATCATACAGAATATTAAGAGTAGTTAATAGTATTTCGTAGCATAATATGAACTCATTTATAAAAGCTTTTTCTTCATATTAGCGTTTTATAAGTTTAAATTCGGGTAGTACCTACCCGTTAAGTTCATACTTAGTAGCTAATATACAATTCAACTACTACAATTCTATATGAAAAACTGATTATAATAATATTTCGCGTTCAAACTTTTTCACAATATTTTACAAACTTACAATACCGCTTATTTTACATATAGCATGAAATATAGCACACAATAAATTTGATACAAGATGGTTGTGAAGATAATTCTAGCTAGTACACAAGTCGTTCAGCAAAGGCAATAAAGACACGTAATTCATACGTCCAGAAACAAGTCATGCATTCTGGTTTTACTAGGATTACTTCCCATCCTTGGTCTTGTGGAACATAACCGTTATGGCCGTTGATAAGACAGCGTGTTGTAATTTCGTCAAAGGGGCGAGGGTTACGTAATGTCCAACAGTCCCGTAACAATCTAAAAACCTCATTTCTTACCCCAATTACCGACTCCGTCACTTGTGGGAACGTTTTGTTTAATAGTTGTAGCCCGATGTTCTTGTTCTCACTTTGGTGAGAAGCGAACATTACTAATCCGTAAGCATAACATGCTTCTTTATGTTGCATGTTAGCCGCTTTTTCTAAATCACGAAGTCCAATATTCGGATATATTGAGTAAAAATAATTTCTTAACCCATTGCGTAAAATAGCATTTGGGTTCCCCGCAATATATGCGTCAAAGTAAACACATCGTAACTTATGGATTTCCCAATGTGATATCCCCCATCTTTCGAACGAAAGCCTTTTATAAACCAAGGCATTCTTGGAACGTTCTTCGAATGTCTTACAAACTGATCTCGCCTTAAATAGTTGTGCCGAAGAATTCTGACCGACTCTAGACAAGATTTCATCAATCATGTCTCCGGGTAGGTCTCTTAAAATATTGGGTTGTCTATCCATTTTGTGTTTTTATACTGTAAAATATACAAGAGTTACATTCATAAAAAAAAAATACTTATTAATGCAAGCAATTTTTACATATATCATAAAGCATAAGCACACTATATTACATATATTACACCACACGAATACAACTATCTTATTCCGACTCGCTTGTTTCTTCTTCTTCGGTTTTGGTTCGTTTTGCCAAGTTTCTAGGGATATATGATGTTCCCCTAATACGAGCCATCAATTTCCACATTGGTTTAGAAAAACCTGGTGGTTTAGAGGTTCCCGGGTCATTGTTACAACTTAAGGACTTCGGGGGTTGACGATACATATAAAGTTCATCGGGGTTGGAATTAGATTTCTCTATTTTTATGCCCTTTCCCTTATTATTTTCTTTTGCCTTTTTAAATTCAGTTGGGGTAATTTCTATAACATCATCGGAATTCTCGTCGGAATCCGATTCATCGGAGAATTGGTAATCCTCCCAATATTTTGCTTCCTTGGCGGAAACACCATTGACCATAATTAACCTTGGTCGGTTGGTTGAGGATTTTCTTTTACTTAACCGTTTTATTATTTCCCCCACCGGTTCTATTTCTTCATCCGGTTCCGATTCTTCTTCCGGTTCCGATTCTTCTTCCGGTTCCGACTCTTCTTCCGGTTCCTCTTCGGGAACTTGTGAATCAGTCCACGAATCATTCCAATTTACATTTGACTCTTCATTATTATTAGGTGAGTCAATGGGACTTGTTCTAGAGGTAGACATCTATCACATAATATCAAATGCTTTAAGAGATTAATATATCACATAATATTCACATGTTAAAAATATATAATTTCCAACAAAATTTGTTAAGCAATCATTTTTCAAGTAAACACGGTCGAAGTCCAGACTCACTAATGCATCCTAACAAATTCGATAAGACACACTAATGCAAAATTCTGATTCTCTAAGACCAACGCTCTGATACCAACTTAAATGTCCCGTTCTTATTGATTAAAAACGTTCCATATTAATTGATTTCGTTGCGAGGTTTTGACCTCTATATGAGACGTTTTTCAAAGACTGCATTCATTTTAAAACAAACCATAACCTTTATTTCATAAATAAAGGTTTAAAAAGCTTTACGTAGATTATCAAATAATGATAATCTAAAATATCCTGTTTACACACGACCATTACATAATGGTTTGCAATACAAATATGTTACATCGAAATCAGTTTCTTGAATGCAGTTTTTACACAATATCATACAAACATGGACTCCAAATCTCGTCCTTATTTAAGTATGCGACAGCGGAAGCTCTTAATAATCACCTGAGAATAAACATGCTTAAAACGTCAACAAAAATGTTGGTGAGTTATAGGTTTAACCAATATATATATCAAATCATAATAATAATAGACCACAAGATTTCATATTTCAATACACATCCCATACATAGAGATAAAAATCATTCATATGGTGAACACCTGGTAACCGACATTAACAAGATGCATATATAAGAATATCCCCATCATTCCGGGACACCCTTCGGATATGATATAAATTTCGAAGTACTAAAGCATCCGGTACTTTGGATGGGGCTTGTTGGGCCCGATAGATCTATCTTTAGGATTCGCGTCAATTAGGGTGTATGTTCCCTAATTCTTAGATTACTAGACTTAATAAAAAGGGGCATATTCGATTTCGATAATTCAACCATAGAATGTAGTTTCACGTACTTGTGTCTATTTTGTAAATCATTTATAAAACCTGCATGTATTCTCATCCCAAAAATATTAGATTTTAAAAGTGGGACTATAACTCACTTTCTCAGATTTTTACTTCGTCGGGAAGTAAGACTTGGCCACTGGTTGATTCATGAACCTATAACAATATATACATATATATATCAAAGTATGTTCAAAATATATTTACAACACTTTTAATATATTTTGATGTTTTAAGTTTATTAAGTCAGCTGTCCTCGTTAGTAACCTACAACTAGTTGTCCACAGTTAGATGTACAGAAATAAATCGATAAATATTATCTTGAATCAATCCACGACCCAGTGTATACGTATCTCAGTATTGATCACAACTCAAACTATATATATTTTGGAATCAACCTCAACCCTGTATAGCTAACTCCAACATTCACATATAGAGTGTCTATGGTTGTTCCGAAATATATATAGATGTGTCGACATGATAGGTCGAAACATTGTATACGTGTCTATGGTATCTCAAGATTACATAATATACAATACAAGTTGATTAAGTTATGGTTGGAATAGGTTTGTTACCAATTTTCACGTAGCTAAAATGAGAAAAATTATCCAATCTTGTTTTACCCATAACTTCTTCATTTTAAATCCGTTTTGAGTGAATCAAATTGCTATGGTTTCATATTGAACTCTATTTTATGAATCTAAACAGAAAAAGTATAGGTTTATAGTCGGAAAAATAAGTTACAAGTCATTTTTGTAAAGGTAGTCATTTCAGTCGAAAGAACGACGTCTAGATGACCATTTTAGAAAACATACTTCCACTTTGAGTTTAACCATTATTTTTGGATATAGTTTCATGTTCATAATAAAAATCATTTTCTCAGAATAACAACTTTTAAATCAAAGTTTATCATAGTTTTTAATTAACTAACCCAAAATAGCCCGCGGTGTTACTACGACGGCGTAAATCCGGTTTTACGGTGTTTTTCGTGTTTTCAGGTTTTAAATCATTAAGTTAGCATATCATATAGATATAGAACATGTGTTTAGTTAATTTTAACAGTCAAGTTAGAAGGATTAACTTTTGTTTGCGAACAAGTTTAGAATTAACTAAACTATGTTCTAGTGATTACCAGTTTAAACCTTCGAATAAGATAATTTTATATGTATGAATCGAATGATGTTATGAACATCATTACTACCTTAAGTTCCTTGGATAAACCTACTGGAAAAGAGAAAAATGGATCTAGCTTCGACGGATCCTTGGATGGCTCGAAGTTCTTGAAGTAGAATCATGACACGAAAACAAGTTCAAGTAAGATCATCACTTGAAATAAGATTGTTATAGTTATAGAAATTGAACCAAAGTTTGAATATGATTATTACCTTGTATTAGAATGATAACCTACTGTAAGAAACAAAGATTTCTTGAGGTTGGATGATCACCTTACAAGATTGGAAGTGAGCTAGCAAACTTGAAAGTATTCTTGATTTTATGTAACTAGAACTTGTAGAATTTATGATGAACACTTAGAACTTGAAGATAGAACTTGAGAGAGATCAATTAGATGAAGAAAATTGAAGAATGAAAGTGTTTGTAGGTGTTTTTGGTCGTTGGTGTATGGATTAGATATAAAGGATATGTAATTTTGTTTTCATGTAAATAAGTCATGAATGATTACTCATATTTTTGTAATTTTATGAGATATTTCATGCTAGTTGCCAAATGATGGTTCCCACATGTGTTAGGTAACTCACATGGGCTGCTAAGAGCTGATCATTGGAGTGTATATACCAATAGTACATACATCTAAAAGCTGTGTATTGTACGAGTACGAATACGGGTGCATACGAGTAGAATTGTTGATGAAACTGAACGAGGATGTAATTGTAAGCATTTTTGTTAAGTAGAAGTATTTTGATAAGTGTATTGAAGTCTTTCAAAAGTGTATAAATACATATTAAAACACTACATGTATATACATTTTAACTGAGTCGTTAAGTCATCGTTAGTCGTTACATGTAAGTGTTGTTTTGAAACCTTTAGGTTAACGATCTTGTTAAATGTTGTTAACCCAATGTTTATAATATCAAATGAGATTTTAAATTATTATATTATCATGATATTATCATGTGTGAATATCTCTTAATATGATATATATACATTAAATGTCTTTACAACGATAATCGTTACATATATGTCTCGTTTAAAAATCATTAAGTTAGTAGTCTTGTTTTTACATATGTAGTTCATTGTTAATATACTTAATGATATGTTTACTTATCATAGTATCATGTTAACTATATATATATATCCATATATATGTCATCATATAGTTTTTACAAGTTTTAATGTTCGTGAATCACCGGTCAACTTGGGTGGTCAATTGTCTATATGAAACATATTTCAATTAATCAAGTCTTAACAAGTTTGATTGCTTAACATGTTGGAAACATTTAATCATGTAAATATCAATCTCAATTAATATATATAAACATGGAAAAGTTCGGGTCACTACATTATATACATAAAAATGAGACTATTAATTTAAGAAACTCGAAAACGATATATATAACGATTATCGTTATAACAACGTCTTACTAGGTACATATGAATCATATTAAGATATTGATACACTTGGTTAATTATGTTAAATGATAATTAAATATATTATTAAGTGTATAAACAATGAAAAACATATGTAAAAATAAGACTACTAACTTAATGATTTCGAAACGAGACATATATGTAACGATTATCGTTGTAACGACATTTAACTATATATATATCATACTAAGATATATTATATATCATAATATCATGATAATATAACAATTTAACATCTCATTTGTTATAATAAACAATGGGTTAACAACATTCAACAAGATCGTTAACCTAAAGGTTTCAAAACAACGTTTACATGTAACGACTAACGATGACTTAACGACTCAGTTAAAATGTATATACATGTAGTGTTTTAATATGTATTCATACACTTTTGAAAGACTTCAAGACACTTATCAAAATACTTCTACTTAACAAAAATGCTTACAATTACATCCTCGTTCAGTTTCATCAACAATTCTACTCGTATGCACCCGTATTCGTACTCGTACAATACACAGCTTTTAGATGTATGTACTATTGGTATATACACTCCAATGATCAGCTCTTAGCAGCCCATGTGAGTCACCTAACAAATGTGGGAACCATCATTTGGCAACTAGCATGAAATATCTTATAAAATTACAAAAATATGAGTAATCATTCATGACTTATTTACATGAAAACAAAATTACATATCCTTTATATCTAATCCATACAACAACGACCAAAAACACCTACAAACACTTTCATTCTTCAATTTTCTTCATCTAATTGATCTCTCTCAAGTTCTATCTTCAAGTTCTAAGTGTTCTTCATAAATTCCAAAAGTTCTAGTTTCATAAAATCAAGAATACTTCCAAGATTGCAAGTTTACTTCCAAGTTTTCTAAATCCATTCCAAGTAATCATCCAAGATCAAGAAACCTTTGTTACTTATAGTAGGTTATCTTTCTAATACAAGGTAATAATCATATTCAAATTTTAATTCAATTTCTATAACTATAACAATCTTATTTCGAGTGGAAATCTTACTTGAAATTGTTTTCGTGTCATAATTCTGCTTCAAGAACTTTCAAGCCATCCAAGGATCCTTTGAAGCTAGATCCATTTTTCTCATTTCCAGTAGGTTTATCCAAGAAACTTGAGGTAGAAAGTACTGTGACGACTCGGAAATTTTCGACTAAATTTAAACTTTATCTTTATATTATTCTGACACGATAAGCAATGTTTGTTAAGTTAAATCTCAAGGATTTTAAACTATGTTTATACATTCATTTAAACCTCGACCAAATTCCAATGATTCACGAACCATTAAATGAACATATATGAATATGTATGTATATGTATATATGTTATAAATTGAAAATGTCAACAAAGTATTTAAACATATAATGCTTTATATGAACGTATTTGTTTCAATATGATTATCGATGAAATTAAATAAAATATATTAAATGATTGAATTATCAGAAACATTGAATTATGATTACAAGTCTCTGTTGAGAGCTCCACTATGATTTGAGAAAATCTATTCCTCTTAACGATATTCGGAATAATTTGTAAAGCTATTTATAAATAAAAATAAAAAGTGTCATTTACGAAAGTTAGACAAAAGCTAGTGGAGAATTGGTTTCCATAATATTCTATTAATCTATTTTCAAACGTACAAAAACGTTTTCAGTTTAAAAAGAACTTTATTATTAAAACGTATATAACTTTTATAAATATCTAGAATCACTTTTGACAACTCATTACTTAACCAGTATAATAAATATAACGATATTTATATTTTATTTCATTAAATATATATAACGATTTAAATTAATATTATATATATTTATATGCGTATTATACATACATAGTTTTATACTTTTACTATACTTTAACTTTACCTTTACTTTACTTTTACTTTACTTTAACTTTAATAATTCACTTTAATAATTCATACTTTAATAATTCACTTTAATAATTCATACTTTAATAATTCATACTTTAATAATTCACTTTAATAATTCATACTTTAATAATTCATACTTTAATAATTCACTTTAATAATTCAAAAATCTATTATAAATAGAATTCAATAGGTTTCATTATTTCATAGAAACTTGAAAATATATTTCTCTAAAACTCTCTCAATCGATATATATATATATATATATATATATATATATATATATATATATATATATATATATATATATATATATATATATATATATATATATATATATATATATATATATGCTCTGTATTATTTCAAGATATTATTAGTATACATAAAATATTACGACGGAGTGATGTCCGAGTGATTTCAAAATAGTTTTTTTTAAATGAGTCGAAGCTAAGGAAATTATGGGTTATAGCTATGGAGGTGATGGGTATGGTTTATGGGTATGCTCGTGAGGTCAATCTAGTGTTTATCATCCCCGTTGCGTCTACGTACTTTCCTGCAATATTGAATCTCAATATTGATACGTGAGCACTCATAACTTAACTTTTATATATTAATAGTGTATCCCTGACTAGTGCTCGAGTATCTAGGATTATGCATGCTTGTACATTCGATATTGTCCTTAGATAGGTTTGTTGAATCCTGAATTATATACATATGCTACTGAGATAGGGTATATGATATGCATGTCATTGGAAAGCTAGCGAAAAATTAAGAACTTTTCATTTAGATATCGAATGGTTTCGATGAACGGATTAGAAGTTATAGTCAACTGAATTTTAGTATTATTGTTAAAATGATTATTATTACTATCGTCGTTATTATTTTAATAGAAATATCATTGTTATTATAAAATATCATTATTACTATTATGTTAGTATTATCATTTTATCATAATACCATTTTTAGTAAATATAAATATTGTTATTTTTTTATAGAATAATAATAATTATTATTACAAAATAATACAACTTTTACTTATTATTATTATGATCAATATTATTTTATCAAATAAATAGGGGATACAAAGATATTTTTCACCACGCGTAATATAATTACATTAATAATACTTACCACTATAGTTTTACGATATTAAGTGAACTTTATAAATTTTACTACTTAAGATATATAAAAGTATATTTTATCATATATAAACGTTAATATAAATTTTTATTAATAAATGACTTTTATTATTATAAAATCTAATAAATATATTTAAATATATAAAACGACTATAGTTAAGTTATATAATAAACACGTATAAATTTTAGAAGTCATTTTGGGTCAAGTTGACTTTTGTTGACTTTTGCATATTAGTCTCGAGCATTAGGATTGTGGTACACTATGACTTGACCAAAAATTGTTAGACAAATATTGACCAACATATAAATATATATAATTAATATATGTTCGTGAATCCGAGGCCAACCTTGCACTTGTTAAATGACGTTATATGTATTTTTACTACGAAATACAGTATGGTGAGTTTAATTTGCTCCCTTTTTATTTGCTTTTGCAATATATTTTTGGGCTGAGAATACATGCGCTGTTTTATAAATGTTTTACGAAATAGGCACAAGTACTAAAACTAATTCTACGTGGGTTTAAACCAGAAATATACCCTTAGCTTGGTAACATTAAACTACTTGTCTATGTACGGTAGGCGCGAATCCTAAAGATAGATCTATTGGGCCTGACAAACCCCATCCTGACTATGGGATGCTTTAGTACTTCGAGGTTATTTTAAACACACCTGATCTGGTGTACTTTAGAGGGTAAAACATGAACGTTAAGGCTTGTTACCGGGTGCCTACAACTTATAGAATACTTTTATACACTTGCGAGTGTACATATATTTATAAACGGAAATCTTGTGGTCTATTAATATATTGAAATGATAGTTATGATAAACCTATGAACTCACCAACCTTTTGGTTGATACTTTAAAGCATGTTTATTCTCAGGTATTAAAGAAATCTTCCGCTGTGCATTAGCTCATTTTAAGGATATTACTTGGAGTCATTCATGGCATATTTTGAAAGACGTTGCATTCAAGTCATTGAGTTCATCAAGATTATTATTATGTCAATTATAGTTGGATGTATTATCAAATGGTGTGCATGCCGTCAACTTTCGTTGTAAAGAAAGTTTGTCTTTTAAAAACGAATGCAATGTTTGTAAAATGTATCATATAGAGGTCAAATACCTCGTGATGTAATCAACTATTGTGAATCGTTTATAATGTATATGAACGGGTCCTTTCAATGATTTTCATAACATCATTCGATTCATACATATAAAGCTATCTTATTCGAAGGTTTAAACTTGTAATCACTAAAACATAGTTTAGTTAATTCTAAACTTGTTCGCAAATAAAAGTTAATCCTTCTAACTTGACTTTTAAAATCAACTAAACACATGTTCTATATCTATATGATATGCTAACTTAATGATTTAAAATCTGGAAACACGAAAAACACCGTAAAACCGGATTTACGCCTCGTAGTAATACCGCGGGCTGTTTTGGGTTAGTTAATTAAAAACTATGATAAACTTTGATTTAAAAGTTTTTATTCTGAGAAAATGATTTTTATTATGAACTTGAAACTATATCCAAAAATTATGGTTAAACTCAAAGTGGAAGTATGTTTTCTAAAATGGTCATCTAGACGTCGTTCTTTCGACTGAAATGAATACCTTTACAAAAATGACTTGTAACTTAGTTTTCCGACTATAAACCTATACTTTTTCTGTTTAGATTCATAAAATAGAGTTCAATATGAAACCATAGCAATTTGATTCACTCAAAACGGATTTAAAATGAAGAAGTTATGGGTAAAACAAGATTGGATAATTTTTCTCATTTTAGCTACGTGAAAATTGGTAACAAATCTATTCCAACCATAACTTAATCAACTTGTATTGTATATTATGTAATCTTGAGATACCATAGACACGTATACAATGTTTCGACCTATCATGTCGACACATCTATATATATTTCGGAACAACCATAGACACTCTATATGTGAATGTTGGAGTTAGCTATACAGGGTTGCGGTTGATTCTAAAATATATATAGTTTGAGTTGTGATCAATACTGAGATACGTATACACTGGGTCGTGGATTGATTCAAGATAATATTTATCGATTTATTTCTGTACATCTAACTGTGGACAACTAGTTGTAGGTTACTAAAGAGGACAGCTGACTTAATAAACTTAAAACATCAAAATATATTAAAAGTGTCGTAAATATATTTTGAACATACTTTGATATATATGTATATATTGTTATAGGTTCGTAAATCAACCAGTGGCCAAGTCTTACTTCCCGACGAAGTAAAAATCTATGAAAGTGAGTTATAGTCCCACTTTTAAAATCTAATATTTTTGGGATGAGAATACATGCAGGTTTTATAAATGATTTACAAAATAGACACAAGTACGTGAAACTACATTCTATGGTTGAATTATTGAAATCGAATATGCCCCTTTTTATTAAGTCTGGTAATCTAAGAATTAGGGAACAGACACCCTAATTGACGCGAATCCTAAAGATAGATCTATTGGGCCTAACAAACCCCATCCAAAGTACCGGATGCTTTAGTACTTCGAAATTTATATCATATCCGAAGGGTGTCCCGGAATGATGGGGATATTCTTATATATGCATCTTGTTAATGTCGGTTACCAGGTGTTCACCATATGAATGATTTTTATCTCTATGTATGGGATGTGTATTGAAATATAAAATCTTGTGGTCTATTGTTACTATTTGATATATATAGGTTAAACCTATAACTCACCAACATTTTTGTTGACGTTTAAAGCATGTTTATTCTCAGGTGAATACTAAGAGCTTCCGCTGTTGCATACTAAAATAAGGACAAGATTTGGAGTCTATGTTTGTATGATATTGTGTAAAAACTGCATTCAAGAAACTGATTTCGATGTAACATATTTGTATTGTAAACCATTTTGTAATGGTCGTGTGTAAACAGGATATTTTAGATTATCATTATTTGATAATCTACGTAAAGCTTTTTAAACCTTTATTTATGAAATAAAGGTTATGGTTTGTTTTAAAAATGAATGCAGTCTTTGAAAAACGTCTCATATAGAGGTCAAAACCTCGCAACGAAATCAATTAATATGGAACGTTTTTAATCAATAAGAACGGGACATTTCAGTTGTGATGGCTGCATGTTAGTTGATGCTTGTCTGCTGGAGCCCAGTACGTCCCTATTGTGTGGTAGGCTTGGTAGGAGAGATCAACCTGCGGGTTGGGTTCCTCATGTGGTAGCCTAGACAATCGAGGTGTATATATGTGTGAATAACGCGTCCGTCGCGTGTGGATTATATATATACACACGATGGTGGAGGAACTTCTGGTAAGCCCCAGTCCGATCAACTGGTGGTTAATGGTTTGGCCGAGCAGCCAGAGTCTCTGTAGACGGCACTTGGGTGATGTTTGTATGTTAGACTTTGTGACATGATTAGTATGACAGTTCCTGTATACTATTGCCTGTAGTTAGTTGTACTCACTTAGCTTCGTGCTAATTCCCCTCCATCCTCTCCATGCAGGTTGTTAGCTTTTGTAAGTGATGCATTTTGGAGAGAAGACAGGCACGGTGATGTTATGTTTGACTATGAAGAAACTCTGATGTGTCTTTTCCGTTAAAACTGAATTTTGGTTGTAATGTCACGTGACATTAGAATTATTGTTTAATATTAGTCGTTAAATGATTTGGATATGTAATTAGATATGTTTATGTTATTGTAATGGTTAACTAATACTAATGCTTCCGCCACGTTTTAAAAAAAAAAAATTTAGCAGTGTCACAGTAACAGTACGCTGGTTTGGGCACTCATGGGCATAGTGTCCCATTCCTTAGCATTTATAACACCTCGGTACATGATTAGGTCCAGGATTCGATGTATCTGGTCTAGCATCGAGCTTGCCCTTTTCTGGTGCAACAGAAGTAGTCTGAACTGGAGGTGGAGGTGTCGAACCATAAAAAGGGGCTTTAGACTTACCTCTCTTCTGTTGTTTTTCTACCTTTAGGGCGAGTTTACACACATCATTGAACGTCCAGTAGGGTTGAAGAGTTACTACATCAGCGATTTCCGTCCTAAGAACGCCCAAATACCTAGCAATTACTTGTTCCTCTTCTTCGTTGATATCACAACGCATCCTCAACTTTTCAAATTCTTGAGTTACTTGTTCAACACTTAAAGAGTGTTGCTTCAGATTGTGATATTCTAAAAAAGCTTCTTGCCTATAATTGTCTCACAAAAACTTTTGTTTCAATAACTTTTTCATCTTGTCCCACGTCTTCACTTTGGATTTTCGGGCATACGCCCTATCTTTTTCGACATGTTCCCACCATAAAGACGCGTGTTTTTGCAACTTTATGGCAACTAGTTTCACCTTCAGATTGTCGGGGATGTCTTTGAGATCAAAGAAACGCTCCACCGTGCTAACCCAATCTAGGAAATCATCCGGATGCATGGATCCGGTAAACTCAGGAATCTCCACTTTCATCCCTAGACCACGCAACGGATCTGCTTTCTGTTCCCGACGAGGACCTCTAGGCGCGAAAGGATTCGTATAAGTCCATTCATCGCTAGGCTGATCCGAATCACTTTCTTCAAAATCATGATCACGGTTGAATTCTAGTTCAACAATCCTTCTTTGCAATCGCTCGATTTCAGCATATGGGTCTTGATCGCCACCTCTTCCAGGGAATCTGGGATTTCCACCATGTCTGAAACCGCCACGAAAATTTTGTTCGGCCACACCTGAACTTCTGATACTAAATAATGGCTATTGGATCGTGGCCAGAGCAAAAACAAATAAGAATATGAACTGAACACAAAAAACTTGCCTTCACGGCTTTATTTCTCACGTAACAAATAATAATAATCAACTGGAAATCTCAGCTAACAAACCATCCTTAAATAATAAAAAAAGTAAAACATTAAAAACGGAAACAAAATAAACTATAAAAAATAACAAATAAATTCCATAGCTAGCTAATGGGAATGTGAGCTGCAGCTTCCTCCAAATTGACAGCTGTTTAACAGCGTTATTTGTAGCTTTCTCCAGGCCCAACGAATGCTCCAAGCCCAAATTTAAGAAAATCGTGCAGCCCAACAGTTGAAAGTCCAGCCTGTTGTGTTACTGGATCATCTGCATCATCATAACTCTGAATACTAACACAATTAAATCACTCTATTTGAGATACATAACCAAGAGGATGAAATATTGATTTAGAAGGTGAAATTATAAGAAAAAGGGGGAATTAAGAAACACGCACCAGAAAACTATATATGATGGCCGATTTCCATAAATTCCAATTAGAAAGGAAGACGAAGAAACGTCGATTTTTAATAATTTCAAATGGAAAACAACAATACAATTGTCAACTTGATGAGAGGGATGGATGGTTTTTGATCAGAGGGTACGGAAGAGAGTGTGGAAGGTATGGGGTGGGAGGCGTATTAAAAGAAAAAAGTGAATGAAAATTGTGTGGTTGGTTGAAAGAAGAGTGGGTAGACATAAAAGGAGGTGTGGGAGAGATGGTTTGTTTAGTCCGTTCTTCACATCTGATTGTAAACATAAATAATTAGTAATAGATGTTGATATCTACATTTTGTAAATAAATAAATGATGAAGCCGTGGAGGGAACATGAACAATGTATTAGAGTAAAGAAAGAAGAAAATGATCAAAAAAAAGTCACACAAAACATGAATAGCGGCTTCAATCAATAGGAGGCCACCATTTACAATGACTAATAGATAGTGTATAATAATGTAAATACCCTTTTGGAATAAAAAAAATTCTATGAACAAGAAACGCACATGTTGTAATGATATGTTTATAATAAATGTTATTGATATAATAGTTATTTTGAAAAAAGATTTACAATCATGAACACTAAAACTCGAATGATTTAATTTTGAAATCGATGTTTTTAAGGGTTAAAAATTAATTATCGTAATTAACAAACAAATTTAATGTTGAATTAGTGGTCATGCGTTCAATTTCTTTCTGCACAACGGGTCTTTGGTTCGAGTCCCGACTCCCTTTCTCATCTCTTTGTTTTTTTTTTATTTTTCTTTTTTAACTTTTTACTCATTAATCTCCCCTTTCAATTTTTTCATAATACGCCCTTTATTGTTTTTATTTTTAATTGAGTCCTCTCTCGCCCATTTTTTAATTTTTAAATTCTTCTTTTAATGACATTTTTGACAATATTTATGTGACTTTATTTTCTTTTAAACATTTTTTTATAAATTTTTTATTCTTTTTTCACTTTCTCTTTTTCTTTACAATTTTTTTCTACTCTCACACTTTACTATTAAATAACAAGAATATTCAAAATATGTTAATCTTAACTATTTATTTGAAACATATTTTCTCTTTGATTTTGTTAAGGTAATTAACATTTAAGTATTTAATTTAAACATAAGTTGTGTATGACGAAAAACTAACTAATTATGTTACATATGAAAAATAAGAGGTCCGGCTCCCTTTCTCATCTTTTTTTTTTTTTTTTTTTTATAACTTTTTACTCATTAATCCCCCTTTTAATATTTTCATAATGCGCCTTTTATTGTTTTTATTTTTAATTGAGTCCTCTCCTGCTCATTTTTTAACTTTTGAATTCTTTCTTTTAATGTAACATTTCTGACAATATTTATCTGACTTCATGTATTTTCTATTAACCATTTTTCTATTCTTTTTTTTTACTTTCTCTTTTTCTTTACAATTTGTTTCTACTCTCACACTTTACAATTAAATAACCAAAAATATTCAAAATATGTTAATTTTAACTATTTATTTAAAACATATTATCTCTTTGATTTTGTTAAGGTAATTAACATTTAAGTATTTAATTTAAACATAAGTTGTGTATGACGAAAAACTAACTAATTACGGAGTGTTATATATGAAAAATAAGAGGTTCGTCTCCGCAACGCGCGACTAACTTCAAAATTTGTGTATATACATATAGAAAAACTGCAATAGTCACTGTTCAATTACTTTTAATCCATAATGTTGCATCCTAATTTAATAACCTAATTTTTACATTGTCTATATAATTCGTTGGTTCATATCGTTAATCAAATAAATGTTTGCCTTGCTTGCATGGTCAGTTGGTGGTCATTGCTTTCTACGAGTTGCAGGATCAACCCATGCATGTGGCAATTTTTTTTTTTTGGCTTAGTATTTCTCCACAGTTTTAAGTGTTTTACACCTCCACAGTTTAAGTGCTTTACACCTGTTAGGTTTAGTGAACTTACAATTTCTACATGTGTACCTTATAGGTAGTGTTGTAAAAAACAGTCGAGACGGGAGTCGAGACGGTTTTACAATGCTACTGTTGAAACGGACTAAAAACGGTTTAAAAAACGGCCAACATATAAAAAACGGTCAACAACGTCAAAAAGGAGGTCAACAACGGCCGAGACGGTAAAAAAAACGGCCGAGACGGGGTCGAGACGGATGTTGGCCAAAATATTTATGTTTGAGATCTATATAAAAATTCAACGTTGGTCAACATCCGTTTAGACCCCATCTCGACCCAGTTTTTTTGTTGCGATGTATTAAGGTCCCTACTGTCTCGACCCCGTATCGAGTCTTTTTCAACCTTGCCTGTAAGTATATGTATACGTGTTAACACCTATTTCCTTATGAGGTAAGGCTTAGTGTGTCAACACGATACTAGAAGTAATCTAGCTTTAGGTGGACGAGTGTTGCCGATTGATGTTTGCTCTTGGGAAATAATCCCTGCAGACCCGGTTCACAAGTGTAGAAACTTGTGGGGTGGCTTAATCAATCTGTCGTCCGTAGAGCGTAAAAGTGCTAGCCGGATGACTTCTAGTGAGAGAAAGTGCTAGAGAGAGAGAGAGAGAGAGAGAGAGAGAGAGAGATGAAGTCTCAGCTCTCAAGTTTGTCAAAATGTCTGAACTGTGTAAAATGACGACCCAAGGGGTCTATTTATAGTGTCAGATCCACCGGATTATTCGGGGACACGTGTCAGATGATGATACGTTCGGTTACTTGTGATCCGAAATTTATGCTGAAAGTGGCGTTCTCCGGCCAGGGCTTACGCGCTAGGCGGCCTTCAAGGCTTACGCATGACGGAGCAGCCTGTACAGCGGAGAACGCTGGACGGATAATTCCACAAAACTGTTATTTTCAGTCTTCCTGATGCTACTTTTATGCAACCATTATGCCTTTTATGCGTGTATACGATAGGATACACCATGACGCTGTGATACGATAGGATACACGCTGTGATCCTATCGTATACACGCATAAAAGGCATAATGGTTGCATAAAAGTAGCATCAGGAAGACTGAAAATAACAGTTTTGTGGAATTATCCGTCCAGCGTTCTCCGCTGTACAGGCTGCTCCGTCATGCGTAAGCCCTGAAGGCCGCCTAGCGCGTAAACCCTGGCCGGAGAACGCCACTTTCAGCATAAATTTTGGATCACAAGTAACAGAACGTATCATCATCTGACACGTGTCCCCGAATAATCCGGTGGATCTGACACTATAAATAGACCCCTTGGGTCGTCATTTTACACAGTTCAGACATTTTGACAAACTTGAGAGCTGAGACTTCATCTCTCTCTCTCTAGCACTTTTTCTCACTAGAAGTCATCCGGCTAGCACTTTTACGCTCTACGGACGACAGATTGATTAAGCCACCCCACAAGTTTCTACACTTGTGAACCGGGTCTGCAGGGATTATTTTCCAAGAGCAAACATCAATCGGCAACACTCGTCCACATAAAGCTAGATTACTTCTAGTATCATGTTGACACACTAAGCCTTACCTCATAAGGAAATAGGTGTTAACAATGGCGCCATCCGTGGGACTCGAACCCACGACCACGTCCATAAGCGTTAGTGTCGTAGGTAGATTTCTTGCATGTTACCTTTGATCATCTCCTCCTTCTAGATGCATGTTTGTGTTCACATTCACGTCTTCGATTGTTTTTCATATATTTTTTTGTTTTTTTTGAACAACAATACGAGATCACCCAGTGGGACTTAACCACCCACGCGTTATCTCTCACAGTTGCATAACTCGCCCTCAACTGCTGCCAAGAGAAAACTCGGTCCAATTCGACGGCATGGGAGGTAAAACCCCCTTCCCCACTGCCCCCGCAACCGATGTGCGAAAGATACCCTTAGGTAGAACTCAAGGGTAAATGGGCAACCTTGTGTGCAATGCTGCATCCCACGGGAGTCGAACTCCTGACATTTCGCTAAGAGAGACAAACCACTATCACATGACGTCTTCGATTGTTATAAATATTTGACATTTAAAGGACAAAGGTTACTTTATATAAAATATCTCTTCTATACATTAAAACAAAGTCTTGATTGAGATATATTAATTTCTAACCTTTAATCTCAACCATTAGATCAAAAAGTTTACCACAACCTACCCCTAACTTACACGATTGGATTTAATTATAAGTCACACTAAACACAACTATACCTATATATTACCCCTAAAAAACACGGGCATAAACATAAACTGAAAATGAGTCGCTAACATCCCTACCAATGAAAACATTTTGAAAACCCTACCTTTGATCGACGCCTTCTTCAGCCAGCTTCAAAAATCTGTCCAGACATCAGTAGCTAACGGGTTAGTCTTCTTATACTTATGTTTGAATTATCGTGTTCTACGAATAACATCTCTGATTTAGCAAACAATAAAAGTGTCAACTGTATTATCTTCGATTACGGCTTTCATATTGTGTTGTTTTGCTACATCTAATTTGTTATCTGATGTATTTTTGGTTAACATCTAATATCTCAATTGCATGTCATCGTCTTCGATTTTTCAATGACATTTAAAAATGATACTTATTTGGACTGTATTGTGTGCGATAGAATAACGCCATCGCACAACCTAAAACCCTAAAATCGCCTGCGTATCCAGTCGGAAGCTTCACAAATTAATCGCAGAGATCATGATTTAAGATCGTTTACGGGTAAATTTGTTGGTTCAATATCTGCTGGTGAATAATCACGGGTTAGTATCTCTTAATTTTTGTTTTGATTTACTCTTTGTTAATTTGCTTTTGACGTTGCAGTACTAAAATTATGATTGTTACATGTATTGTGATTTCTCATCCAATTTCAAATAAACTAAAACTAATGCACAATTTTGTTGTTAACTTTAAAGCATTCGCAAATTTCTCTATTAGATCTTCAGGGTTGTTGATTGTTACATTGTATTTGCTGATTGTTTTTCTAGGGTTTTTCAGTTTCTATCAAAATCCAATTCATCGGCCTTATTAAAAGGTTATATCCAATTTACATGATCTATTACTTTGATAATTAGTATTTGTTTTATTTTAATATCATTTAGTGGTTTAGTGATTTATTGATAATTGAAAATTTTGTTTTTATATTATATTGTTTGTGTAAAATTAATAGTTTCATAAATTACAACAGCAATACTAATAATTATGTGTGTGTGTGTGTGTGTGTTTAGTCTTTGTTGATAATTAGCTTGAAATTGAACATTATTCTTTTATAGTCGGGACAACTGATGGTGAAAATATGACAGAATGATGAATGGAGCTCTCGGGTCAGAAGTGATAATGACTGTTGAATCCTGCATAAACGGTATATATGAAGCTGTACGATTTCTAAGCTTGAGTTGAATTATATTCTTTGTATCCATTGTAGGGACTGCTAAGTGTACCGAGGCTCTTCAAAAACTCGAGAAAATAGTATGATATTTCTTTCAATATTCAAGGTGATCTCGATATTTTTTATCGGTAGTTTTTAGTGCTTTCAAAATACGGTAATTTTTTCCTTTTATGGTTACATTGTTTTTATGTTTATATTGCAAACGATTTACTTGCTTTTGTTGATTTCTTGTTCTAGTGTTGTCTTTTTTTTTTCTTTTTCTTCCCTGTTTTATTTAGTTTGATTCTCATGATGATTTTTCCAATGATGTAAGTTTTAAATTGTGCTATCTCTCTACTAGATCTTAAGAAGGCCATATGGTGTGACCTGCATGTTCACATTTTTTTTGGCTCCCAGTGTTGTGTCTGGTTTGTGGATATTTAGATGCTATCAGATTATATCAACATCCTTTTATATTATATTAGGATTAGGATCACTATTGTGATTCAGTTTGATGTATATTGTGTAGAGCATGTCACGGTCCTTGTGTTAGCGTTGAAGGTTGTCTTAGTAGGTCTTTTTTTCCTATGATGTGTTATTTGATGTTATTTTGTTTATTTCAGGTGGTGTCTAATTGGGGATTTTCTCAGATGCAAATGTGTAAATAAATTGATCTCCTATTTCTTGTCGCTCTCTTCTCTTATCTTCTTCGCATAATAAGGTTCTTTTGTTACCTTTTATTTTGTTAAGATCTTTGAATTTAGGGTTTCTTTAATTAATTTCATTGAAATTAAAGTCTTCCAATCAAGGTTTTATCTTTTGATTTCGTTTGGTTGTAAAAAGTTTAGGTTTCTATCCTTTTTTAATTTCGTTTGAATTTTTTAATATAGGTTTCTTTATTTTCTCACATTTTAAAAAGTGGCATTGTTCTTGGTAATAAGTTTCTTCCTTATCGTGATTCTTTTCTCTTGTCATAGTATCTTCACATGGATTTGTAAGTTTAAGTTAAATTTAAATATTCATATCATCGCCACCATTACTTTAATTTTAATACTTGTAAGTTTATGTTAATATTTTGATATTCATATATTCGGTAGGGCAAACCTTCGGTGCTTATTTTTGTTTTGATTTTTCATGGTTTCTTTTGTTTTATCGAGATAAAAACGTTTGCAAACTGAATATAACTATAAAATCATATGGATACAACATGACTACGGGTACTCTGATTTTGATTTGCAAAGTTTTAAAGTCTCTGGGGTGATATTTATTTCACGGATCTAGAGTTGAATGCCCACTTTGGGTTCATTTTCATCCTTTTGCTTTTTTATACTCCAGTAGATTTCAACCTGAATACTGTTTACATTTTTTAGGTTTATCAATTGTTTTTGTTGGTTATTTAAGGTAAAGAAAATTCGTTGATCAGTTACTATTGTAAAGATTACGCAGTAATACATTAACTCGAGCATTAACTCGAGCATGTGTACATTAACTCGAGCATGTGTCCAAGGTTAATAGTCTGACATGTGTCCAATCCTTTTGATTCTTATCTCTAAGAGCATTCCCAACGGGCTCCGTCCTCAACAGACACAAGCCCTCAAGGACGCCGATGGCATTCAAGCCGCCCTCGGCCGCCCTCAATTCTCTTTCTTCGATCCGTGCTCGATTAAATCATCCGTATAACATTTCGAGGGCGGTGAAAATGGGTCCAATTCAAACAAAAGTAGCCGTTGCTACCCCAACGGCATTATTCATTTTTTTATTTTTTTTACTTTTCTTTTTTATTTTAACAACACTATATAAACACCCACTATATTTTAACAAATAAACATACAAACACTCTTTTACTTTCAACTAAAACACTTATTCTTTCAACATTACTCATCTCAAACCTATTTCCAACTCAAAAAAAATGCCTAAAAAATCATCCAAATCATCCAAGAAAAATCAAAATTTAACGTCCGAGCCGATCTACACACAACAAAGTAATGATTTTTTCCAAACGTTACTTGAATCGCAAATGTATAACTCACCTTCCGGGTCGTCTTCTAACCCGAATCAAGGATTGGGGTTCGCATCTTATGCTTCACGTTCACCCGCTTTTGTTTCTACACCTCAATATTCCAACTACCGTCCTCAACAACAATTTCCTAACATCCAACAATTTGTTCCTCAACAACAAGTCATCCAACAACATGTCATTCGACAACCTATTTTTCAAGATAATCAAATTCGAGTACCTGCTCAAATTCCTTCCGAAAATGAATCCGAAGAAGAACAAATCGAAGAGGTTCAAGAAACTCAACCCGATGAATTTGAAGTTAGTCAAAACGAAGAACGTGTTGAAAGAAACCGTAAAGGAAAAGGAAAGAAAGTAATTTGCAAAAAAAGTCCGTAGTCGGACAACGAAAGTAGGCTTTTGGCAACGGTGTGGATAGAGGCGGATCCAGTATGTTAGGAGGGGGGACGCCCGCCCCCGGTGGATTTGAAAATTTTAGTGTAAATTGTTTGGATATTTCGACTTTGCCCCCCGGTGGAAATTTTTTTTTGCCCCAAAACCTACATATTTTGCCCTAAAACCTTCAAATTGTGTCCAATATTCTTCAAAGTTTGCCCACAAACTTTCAAAGTTTGCCCCAAAACCTTTATATTTTGCCTAAAAAAATTGCTTCGGTTTTAAATTTTTTTTTTTGCCCCCGGTGAAATATAATCCTGGATCCGCCACTGGGTGTGGATGCAAGTTTCGGAAAATATGGTAGTGGGAACTAATCAAACAAAAGACTCATTTTGGGGGACGATCCAAAGAGTTTACAATGAGCAAGTTCGGGAACGTCGAATGGATCAAATTACGGGAAAATGGAGCAAAATGGCCAAAGATGTCAAGTTATATATCGGAATTTACTCGAAGCTTGAAAATTTTTGGCAAAGTGGGCAAAACGAAGCCGATATCATGTCACATGCTCGACGTGCGTTTAAGGATCAAGTGGGTCGTAACTTCTTATACGAGGATGCGTGGAAAGTTCTCAAAGATTGTCCGAAATTTTTAACATACGAAGGAGTCGTGAACAAAAAAAAAATACTCCGATGGAGTTACCGAGTGATGGAGCTGCGAATGAAAGTGGTCCGAGTGGTGGAGCCGCGGGTCCGAGTGGGGGAGCCGGGAATCAAAGTGCTCCGAATTTCCATGAAGAACCTTTACGTCGTCCGCCGGGTCGTGCAAGTTCCAAGACTCATAGGAGTTCGGGTTCATCCGATGCGGCCTCACGTTTGTCGTCCGAGGAAGCCCGCCAAACGTTAATCGAAACCGCAAATGCTACAAGGTTGACCATGGAAAAAATATACATTGAAACCGAGAGGCGTACCATGTTGGATAGTTTAACGTTTCTTACACAACCTTGTGCACCCGACATGACTCCCGAACAACACGCGTTGGTGATGAGAGCCAAAAATAAGATCCAAAAAATTTATCAAAACGCGTTTCAATCCGACAACGAAGACGACGAGTAGTGTTTTATTTGTTTAATTATATGTTCTTGTATTGTATTTTAATTTATGTCTTTTTAATTTCAAAAAAATGTAACCGTAACTTTAATATAATAAAATGTGTTGTTCAAAAAAATATAATTGAAATAAAAATAATATTAATAATAATAATAGTAATAAATATTAATAAAATAAAATGTGGGGCCATGTGATGGGGAGGAAGGATGTCATGGTTGGTAGTGGTGTGTGATGGAGAGGAAGTGAAAAATAAATGGTGAGAGAAAGCTGATGTGGCGCTGATGTGGCGGTGTGTCCTGGGGAGGAAGTACGCCATGGTTGGGAGTGGTCTAAAGAGTCAAACTGGTAAATCAAATATACTTCTAATGATGAAACAAGTCAAAGGGGTGAAAAGTAGCCCACAGTATTATAAGAGCATTCCCAACGGGCTCCGCCCTCAACACTTCTTGACACAAGCCCTCTAGGGCGCCGATGGCATTCAAGCCGCCCTCGGCCACCCTCAATTCTCTTTCTTCGATCCGTGCTCGATTAAATCATCCGTATAACATTTCGAGGGCGGTGAAAATGGGTCCAATTCAAACAAAATTAGCCGTTGCTACCCCAACGACATTATTCATTTATTATTATTTTTTTTACTTTTCTTTTTTATTTTAACAACACTATATAAACACCCACTATATTGCTTAACACGTTGTAGTGACCCGAACTTTTCCATGTTTATATATATTAATTGAGATTGATATTTACATGACTAAATGTTTCCAACGTGTTAAGCAATCAAACTTGTTAAGACTTGATTAAATGAAATAAGTTTCATATAGACAATTGATCACCCAAGTTGACCGGCGATTCACGAACGTTACAAATTTGTAAAAACTACATGTTGTGGTATATATAGACATATATATATGGTTGACATGAGATTATGATGAGTAAGTATCTCACTAAGTATATTAACAATGTGTGATATACATAAGAAATGAGATTACTAAGTTAAGAAACTCGAAATGATATATATAACGATTATCGTTATGATAACGTCTACTAAATACATATGTATCATATTAAGATATTGATACACTATATTTAACATGATAAAATGATATTTAAATATATCATTAAGTGTGTTAACAATGAACTACATATGTAAAAACAAGACTACTAACTCAAGAATTACGAAACGAGACTTATATGTAACGATTATCGTTGTAACGATATTTTAATGTATATATCATATTAGGAGATATTCATACATCATAATATCATGATAACATAATAATTTAACATCTCATTTGATATAATAAACATTGGGTTAACAACATTAATTGAGATCGTTAACTTAAAGGTTTCAAAACAACACTTACATGTAACGACTAACGAAGACTTAACGACTCCATTAGAATGTATATACATGTTGTGTTTTGATATGTATTCTTACACTTTTGAAAGACTTCAAGACACATATCAAAGTACTTCTACTTAACAAAAATTCTTACAATTACATCCTCGTTCAGTTTCATCAACAATTCTACTCGTATGCACCCGTATTCGTACTCGTACAATACACAGCTTTTAGATGTATGTACTATTGGTATATACACTCCAATGATCAGCTCTTAGCAGCCCATGTGAGTCACCTAACACATGTGGGAACCATCGTTTGGAAACTAGCATGAAATATCTCATAAAATTACAAAAATATTAGTAATCATTCATGACTTATTTACATGAAAACAAAATTACATATCCTTTATATCTAATCCATATACCAACGACCAAAAACACCTACAAACACTTTCATGCTTCAATTTTCTTCATCTAATTGATCTCTCTCAAGTTCCATCTTCAAGTTCTAAGTGTTCTTCATAAATTCCATAAGTATAGTTTCATAAAAATCAAGAATACTTCCAAGTTTGCAAGTCTACTTCCAAGCTTTCTAATCCATTCCAAGTAATCATCTAAGATCAAGGAACCATTTTTATTTACAGTAGGTTATCTTTCTAATTCAAGGTAATATTCATATTCAAACTTTGATTCAATTTCTACAACTATAACAATCTTATTTCGAGTGAAAATCTTACTTGAACTATTTTCGTGTCATGATTCTGCTTCAAGAACTTTCAAGCCATCCAAGGATCCTTTGAAGCTAGATCCATTTTTCTCATTTCCAGTAGTTTTATCCAGAAAACTTGAGGTAGTAATGATGTTCATAACATCATTCGATTCATACATATAAAGCTATCTTATTCGAAGGTTTAAACTTGTAATCACTAGAACATAGTTTAGTTAATTCTAAACTTGTTCGCAAACAAAAGTTAATCCTTCTAACTTGACTTTTAAAATCAACTAAACACATGTTCTATATCTATATGATATGCTAACTTAATGATTTAAAACCTGGAAACACGACGAACACCATAAAATCGGATATACGCCGTCGTAGTGAAACCGGGGGCTGTTTTGGTTTGGATAATTAAAAACTATGATAAACTTTGATTTAAAAGTTGTTCTTCTGGGAAAATGATTTTTCATATGAACATGAAACTATATCCAAAAATCTTGGTTAAACTCAAAGTGAAAGTACGTTTTTCAAAATGGTCATCAAGATGTCGTTCTTTCGACAGAAATGACTACCTCTTTAGTAATTGACATGTAACTTAAATTTACGAATATAAACCTATACTTTTTCTGTTTGGATTCTTAAATTAGAGTTCAATATGAAACCATAGCAATTTGATTCACTCAAAACGGATTTAAAATGAAGAAGTTATGGGTAAAACAAGATTGGATATTTTTGATCTTTTTAGCTACGGGAAATGTTTAACAAATATATACAAATCATATCCTAGCTAACTTATATTGTATTATACATGTATTCTAATATATTATGTAATCTTGGGATACCATAGACACGTGTGCTAATATTTTGACATATCATATCGACCCATGTATATATATTATTTGGAACAACCATAGACACTCTATATGCAGTAATGTTGGAGTTAGCTATACAGGGTTGAGGTTGATTCCAAAAATATATATACTTTGAGTTGTGATCTAGTCTGAGACGTGTATACACTGGGTCATGGATTGATTCAAGATAATATATATCGATTTATTTATGTACATCTAACTGTGGACAAGTAGTTGTAGGCTATTAACGAGGACAGCTGACTTAATACACTCAAATCTTTAAAACATAATAAAAATGGTTGTAATTATATTTTGATCATACCTTGATATATATGTACATATTTGTATAGGTTCGTGAATCGATCAGTGGCCAATTCTTATTTCCGAGGAAGGAAATATCTGTGAAAGTGAGTTATAGTCCCACTTTTAAAATCTAATATTTTTGGGATGAGAATACATGCAGGTTTTATAAATGATTTACAAAATAGACACAAGTACGTGAAACTACATTCTATGATTGAATTATCGAAATCGAATATGCCCCTTTTTATTAAGTCTGGTAATCTAAGAATTAGGGAACAGACACCCTAATTGACGCGAATCCTAAAGATAGATCTATTGGGCCTAACAAACCCCATCCAAAGTATCGGATGCTTTAGTACTTCGAAATTTATATCATATCCGAAGGGTGTCCCGGAATGATGGGGATATTCTTATATATGCATCTTGTTAATGTCGGTTACCAGGTGTTCACCATATGAATGATTTTTATCTCTATGTATAGGATGTGTATTGAAATATGAAATCTTGTGGTCTATTGTTACGATTTGATATATATAGGTTAAACCTATAACTCACCAAAATTTTTGTTGACGTTTAAAGCATGTTTATTCTCAGGTGAATACTAAGAGCTTCCGCTGTTGCATACAAAATAAGGACAAGATTTGGAGTCCATGTTTGTACGATATTGTGTAAAAACTGCATTCAAGAAACATATGTCGATGTAATATATTTCTATTGTAAACCATTATGTAATGGTCATGTGTAAACAGTATATTTTAGATTATCATTATTTGATAATCTACGTAATGCTTTTAAAACCTTTATTGATAAAATAAAGGTTATGGTTGTTTTAAAAATGAATGCAGTCTTTGAAAAACGTCTCATATAGAGGTAAAAACCTCGCAACGAAATCAATTAATATGGAACGTTTATAATCAATATGAACGGGACATTTCACGTATGCATGTATGCTTGACCCCAAGCAAGTAATCAAAGTGTGCGGAAGCATCTATCAAGTAGCCAAGTATGAACCTGAGAAACATATAGAAAACTATCAACGAAAAACGTTGGTGAAATCATAGGTGTATTTGTAAACGTTGTTTTTGAACCACAAGATTTAGTATAAATCGATTATCAAGCGTATACATCTCAAAAGATGTTGTTTGTATCACGAGCACCCAATTACCAAAGCTTAACTGAATCTTACCTCTGCATAATAGTGTTAGAACATACACTATTCCGATAAAATTATATTTCATTCGCTAACGGTAGCGAACCGTCCGAATGAGGGTTCGTTAAACCCGTATGGCCACACAACATAAGTTCTCGCTTACACCCTACAAGTGTAACTGATGATAATTGGACTTGGGGATTTTCGTTCTAACTCATACATATCTTTACTTTCGTATTTGTGTTTAAAGTATAAAAGTATGAAAGTATAAAATGTATACAATGTATATGTTTCTCAGCCCACGATTTAAAAGTATAAAAGTTATCAAAAAGGTGGGACTATGATCTCACCTCGAGTGCACGAGTATAAAGGTACTTCACAAAGTAAACGTGTGCATGAAAGTTGTTTAGCCTTGACCTAAACAAGTAAGTTGTATCAATTAACCGGTTACGACACACGGTCAGGCAAAATGTGTTCAATTAGTCCTATGGCTCGTTACGACTCGAATATATAGCATGTGAATCACGTTGTCAAGTTTCATGCAAGAATCAAGTATAAAAGCATGTTAGAACGATTGCATAAAGATTTGGTTAAGTTTGACTAAAATTCAAACTTAGTCAAAGTTAACGAAAAAGTCAACACGTTCGGGTCGGGTCCCGAACTATTTTTCTAAGCTTAGAAGTCATATATGAGCATGTTGGCCAAGTTTTATGTCAATCGGAGGTGCATAGCATAGTTAGAATTAGACGAAAATCGAGATTTTTGGGTAGTCAGCATCAGATGCGCCGCATCCCTCTCAGATGCGCCGCATCTGTGTCTGTTTCAGCAATTTTGGGCAGTTGAACACTTACACGAATCCAACTTCAAACAACCATAACTTATGAACCGTAAACATTCAAAACACGTATCTTATATCGTTGGAAAGGTATTTTGACGAGGAATATTAAACACATTTTATCAATCAAGTTCATCATTTAAAACAACAAAAACCTCGTCGAATGATCGTTAAATGTTCAAAATCAAAGTTTCAAGTTCATAAAATGCATTTCAAGATCCGGGAATCTAATTTACACATATGATATGCCGTTTCGATGGTAATTAAACATACAATACAACTAAACACTTACTAACAATATTTCATAGCATTTAATGTATCAAAAGTTCTTTTCAAAGTTCATCAAACCCTAACCAAAATCATGAATTCAACCATTTTGCAAATGAAGCTTTTCTAAATCAACCTACACATCAAAATGAAGCTAATGATGCTAGCAACACATTTAATACATGAACTTTAACATTTAAACAACATTTAATCATCCAAAATCAAAGATTAAACTAACCCATTTCAAGTGTTCATGCTAGTTACTCAAAACAACAAATCGAGCAAACCAAACACATATTCATGTTAGACTTGAGCCATAGACACTAATTAACACCATTTCTAGTCAAAAACACTAAGAACAAGAAATCTAGAGTTTTAGAAATGTTACCCAAACGAGATGAAATTGGTACCAAAATGTAGAGGATGAAGAGAGGATCACGAATATGTAATTTGTTTTGTTGTAAGCCTCCTAGATCGAATTTAGATGATGATTTAGTGATATTGGAGTTTGAGAGCAAAAAGTGGAAGTAGGAGAAAGAGAGAAAGAGATGAGGGAATGAATGAGTGGTGGTGGTGGGTTACTAGTTAACCAAATTTGCCCAAGTGGCAAGATTAGTCCCTCAAGTTTGTAGTCGGGTGCGGGAATTAACCAAACGAATTATTTTGAAATACGCGACAAAAACGGGAGATGTTATAATCGAATAACGGAATTATCAAGAACATTAGTTAACGAAGTGTATGAATATAGATGACGAAAGATATTATAAAAAAATGGGCGTTAAAATAAAGTAACGAAAAAACGCGGGATGTTACATTACCTACACCTTAAAAGAAATTTCGTCCCGAAATTTAGTTGGAAGTAGTAGTCGTTGTTTCTTTCTCGAAATCTTGCGTTGCCAATTCTACGAATGAGTGAAGGTACTTCCTTGGGCATTTCAACGAACTTCGAAAATCGGGGTTTTACTTTGTTTCAAAATTTGGTTTCACGATTCATAGTTTCAACCGGTCCTCCTAGGAAGCGAAGTTTATCATCGATAGTAAGTTCATCGAAGAGGATAACAAGTTCTTGTTTCGCAAGACACGTCTTTAAGTTTGATACACAGAATGTAGGATGAACGGAATTTGTTTGAGTTGGGAATTCTAAACGGTAAGCAACGGGCCCAAAACGCCCCAAGATTTTAAAAGGATCAAAACATCGCGGATTTAGCTTCCTACGTTTCCCGAAACGGATTACACCTTTTCAAGGTGCGACTTTTAACATCACGCGGCTGCCTACTTGGAATTCGAGAGCTTTACGTCTAACATCGGCATAGCTCTTTTGGCGACTACGGGCCGTCTTGAGCCTTTCTTGAATTTGAACGAATCTTAACGGTTATTTCATAAATGAGTTCGGGTCCGATGGTTTGCTTGTCACCTACTTCGGTTCAACAATTAAGAAAATGACAATTTCGGCCATATAAAGTTTCGAAAAGGTGTGGCGTTAATACTCGAATGAAAATTATTGTAGTACTAGAATTCGGCTAAAGGCAAATACTTTTCTCAAGTAAATTTGAAGTTGAAAATGCAAACTCATATTATGGTTTCCAAGGTTTGAATCGTATGTTTGCTTGGTCCGTCGGGTTGTAGTTGATGTGCTGTACTCATGTCTAAACGTGGTCCCAAGGCTTCTTGTAAGGCACCCCAAAATCTAGAAGTGAACGAGCATCTCGATCCGAAACGGGGTACATTCTTTAAGGTATATTTGAACAAGTTTTTGTTTCTCAAGAATTTCGCGTCGCGGAAGATTTATCGGTTTCTAAAAACGTTTGGTAGATCAAGTTTCTTATCAGGTTCTGAAAAACGTTCATTAGGACTATTCACCCTCGTGGTGAATGCTAGTATAACGTGAAGAGTCTCTCTCCCCATCGAGAATTTAGATAAAAGATTTCATAATACGGGAGTACGAGTGTGATGCGAGAGAAGTTTCCGCCTCGATGTGAGCATAACAAGCATATTGTAGTTCGTCGATAAAACTGCGCGAAAACGAGATAGTATACACGTGTAACATATGGTTGAAGTCGAAAGAATTTGTCATTCATTCGGAAGCATAAATATGGTTCGACAATAATCGACGATGTGTCCCGGGTATAGTTGTTATCAGTATTCTCGGAGTTTTCGGATGTTCAAACAAGAAAAATGAAGTCATGTACATGGCACATGGTGGTGATTAGGTTGATCGAGTCCAATCACCATCACGTGTCATTAGAAATTTGGTATGACTTACTATAATATAACCACGTTGATCGAGTGTCGTTATATTATACTAACTCATACCTCCATTCCCACATCACCCCATAGATTCAAGTTTGTGCAATCGTGAAGATCTAAAATGAACAAAGTGTAACGACGTCTCAAACATGAGTCGTATTGGATAGAAAGAATTTGTGTGACTCTGAAGATGCATTTCCCGAAGGAAGTGTATAAATGATTGTTCACGTCAATGCGGTTCAAGTCAAACAATAATGTCTTTAGGTACGAAAGAAGTAACGAATTATGATAATGAGTAGTACGCAACCGTAGTGATAAGTAGTGACGATGATACTCACCTGGAGTAGTGATGGTAGTAACAAGAAGTAATAGATAGTGAAGAATGCCGATGTAACATCGGTAGTGGTTAGTGATTGCCATGGTGGTGGAAACTGTATAGTACCTGTGGATAGTAAGCTGAGACGGTGGTGAATAACAACATGGGAGCCAGAGTTCCCGAACTAGTATAACTAATGAATTCATCGTCCTCCTTACGCGTATGAATCTTGAATTCACGTGTGTTACCAGAAAGTGGCAGAATATGGATTCAAATGATTAAAGCTTGGTAACAGAAAGAAGTTTGCCTAAAAATGATTCAAGTATAATGCACAAGTAGTCAAGTAAGTGCTATCTATAGCAAATGTATGTCAGAATGCAATGGCTAACTATCCGGTTGTAGTCTAGATTCACTAATGCGTCATGACGACTCTGTCAGACACACTAATGCACATCCTAGATCCCTACAACCAACGCTCTGATACCATCTGTAGCGACCCGACAAAATCGTTATTGACGGCGCCGTTAACTTAGGTCCCGTAACGTGGTCATAGTCCCTAAATGAGACGCGTTTGACTAAAATTATGTCACGTTCATTTGAAACGTGCATGACTTGCAAAGTTTTAAGTTACCAAACGGTTTGACAAAGAGTTTAATTTTACAAAAGTATAAAGTATAAATGAAACAATTTGCGACATAATATAAGTTGTAAATCTCGAATGCTATCAATAGCGTATGCATGTAAACATTAAGTTTGAATCCAAAGGTGCTATCACTAGCGTATGCATTGTATGCTTGACCCCAAGAAAGTAATTAAAGTGTGCGGAAGCATGTATCAAGTAGCCAAGTATGAACCTGAGAAATATATAGAAAACTGTCAACGAAAAACGTTGGTGAAATCATAGGTGTATTTGTAAATGTTGTTTTTGAACCACAAGATTTAGTATAAATCGATTATCAAGCGTATACATCTCAAAAGATGTTGTTTGTATCACGAACCCAATTACCAAAGCTTAAATGAATCTTACCTCTGCATAATAGTGTTAGAACATACACTATTCCGATAAAATTATATTTCATTCGCTAACGGTAGCGAACCGTCCAAATGAGGGTTCGTTAAACCCATATGGCCACACAACATAAGTTCTCGCTTACACCCTACAAGTGTAACTGATGATAATTGGACTTGAGGATTTTCGTTCTAACTCGTACGTATCTTTGCTTTCGTATTTGTGTTCAAAGTATAAAAGTATGAAAGTATAAAATGTATGCAATGTATATATTTCTCAGCCCACGATTTAAAAGTATAAAAGTTATCGAAAATTTGGGACTATGATCTCACCTCGAGTGCACGAGTAAAAGGTACTTCACAAAGTAAACGTGTGCATGAAAGTTGATTAGCCTTGACCAAAACAAGTAAGTTGTATCAATTAACCGGTTACGACAGACGGTCGGGCGAAATGTGTTCAATTAGTCCTATGGCTCGTTACGACTCGAATATATAGCATGTGATTCACGTTGTCAAGTTTCATGCAAGAATCAAGTATAAAAGCATGTTAGAATGATTGCATAAACATTTGGTTAAGTTTGACTAAAAGTCAAACTTGGTCAAAGTCAATGAAAAAGTCAACACGTTCTGGTCGGGTCCCGAACTATTTTTCTAAGCTTAGAAGTCATATATGAGCATGTTGGCCAAGTTTCATGTCAATTGGAGGTGCATAGTGTAACGACCCTGGTTTTTCCACTCTTAATTAATAATGTTTATCATTAATGCTTGCGTATTAACGAATGTAAGTTATTACATTTACTTGTTACCATGATTGACCGTACTTGACTTTTGAATGCCCGAAATGTCTTTGTGACACGCGAAACTTTCACGAATAATATTTTTAGAATATTATTTACATTCATGATTGATTCTATTAATCATTTTAATTGACTAAGGTTACTAGTTAATTACTTGGGCTTTTATTGGATTATCAGTTATTTGGACTTGGGCTTATTTATTTAACTTGTTACTTACTTACATACTTGGGCTTATAAGCCCACCCTACACACTTAAAGGATTATTTTGCCCATTACTTCATGTAAGTATCACTTTCAAACTTAACTAAATTGATTAAACACTTAAGGAATCTAGTTACATACCACTTCCCATGCAAACACCTCCTTGTGACCAACTTTTTAAGACATTACATGAAGTAACTTGTGGATCTTGCTCCTCCCCCCTTTTTCCTTATAAACCTATGGCCAAAGAGGCCTTTAGAGGGTCTTTGGTTTCTTTTTTTTTTGTATTACTTCTCTCACTAATTCATTTCACTTAACACACACTTTACTTGCTTCCAACTTTTCTCTCATTTTCTCTCTAATTCTTGTAAGTATTATGAACATTTCTTCTCTTCTTTTTCTTACAAAAACCGAATCCCTAGCACACTCGTCATCATCATTTTTGTTTGTTGTTTTGTTACTCGATCTTAATTGTAGCTTACTTACTTGTTATTGTTGTCATTACTTACATGTTTTCAAGAATCAAACTTACTAGTTTCATTCTTCATTTATCTTGTTCTTACAAGACATACAAGAACAAAACTCTTTAGTTTATGTTCTACATTTAATGCTTCCAAAGATTTAGAGTTCTTGTGTTGCAAATCATACTTGTAAGTCATGTTAGTAAACTTTAAAGTTTACTTTCTTAAAGATCAAACTTTGGTTTGAATCTTTAAAGTATGAACAAACCATGAACTAATTACTTGTTTACTTAGTTTATTTCTTCATATTATACACTTTAATTTCTTGTTTGTTGGTTGTGATTGGTCAAATGTTACTAGTTAACTTTGATCTCATTAATCTTGAACTAAAAGTAACTTTAAAAGTTCAAGAACATGTAAATGAAACTTTTTAATTATAACTTTGTACACTAATGTTAGATCTAGACTTTTGAGTCTTGGATCTTCAAGATCAAACTAAGAACTATGTTCTACAAGTTAAGATCTTGATTTCATAAGTTCACTTTCAAGTTTTTAACTTATTATTAGTCGTAAAGTTCATGTATGTGTTAGATCTAAGACTTTGATGTAACTTTGGTTCATCAAAACACTTGCAACACTTAAGTGAGTTGTGCTTCATGTCTTAGACTTGCACTTGGGTTATGATGGTCAAATCATGGTAAAGATGATGTAAACACATCAATGAGTTGTACACTTGAAGCTATAGGCATCAAGGATGAGAACCATGATGAACATCAAGCACCAAACTCACCGAAACCCATTATTTTTCTGCTTTCTGTCTTCTACCTAGTGTTTTCTGGTTTCTGTAACAGACCAGTAGACCTGGGCTGTTGTGGTCATGATTTTCAAATATCTCTGTTCGAGTAGATAACTTTTCATATAGGACTCGTCTTAATCCGAGTTACGGTTTAGGATTTATGGCCCTCCGATCGTCACTATGTCCTTTTAACGTTGTGCAGAAATTTCTGACCTACTCGCACTTAGACCGTCGCCACGGTCAAACGAAGACGAGTTTACTTCTGTAAATTTTACCACACTTAAAGGACTCATATACAGAGCCATGGCCACTGGTCTCACCTTAATTCAGTAAGGGTAGAGGCCGTGGTGACTGACTGAAGTCAGCCTTTGTTTTAAAGTACTTTCATAAACGAAACTTACTTTACGCCTTTTGTTTGATGATGAATGATGATGACCCTTAAGACCTTATTTACATACTTTTAAACCTATTCGGACGATTTACTGACTTAGTACTATTTTACTTAGGTTGAGGACCCGTTTGGACGACCTTCATTACTTGCTTACTTTCCGAGTCATACTTTACCGCTACTTTATCATTGTGAGTTATAGCATTCCCTTTTTACTTTAACTATTTTGGGAACTGAGAATACATGCGGATTTTATGTTTTACATACTAGGCACGAGTAATTAAACTTTATATATGTGTGGGTTATATAACGGCAGAAACATTCCCTTTAGCTTGGTAACGTTTAGTCATTGGTTTTTGAACCGGTGAACGCGAATCTTAGATATGGATCCATAGGGTTTGACATCCCCACTCGGGCTAGTAGCGCTAGCATTTAACGAGTGTTTAATACTTCGTAAACATACGCACTTGCCAAGTGTACTTTCAGGGGGTGATATATTATTAAACGTTAAGTTAGTTACCGAGTGCCCACGGTTAAACATATACTTTATCATACTGATTGGATTACTGCTTTGAAACACTCTTTGTAGCACTGAAATCTCGTGGCCTACCTTACATTACTGTTACACTTAAACTATAGCTCACCAACATTCGTGTTGACGTTTTTAAGCATGTTTTTCTCAGGTGCTTAAGGTTACTTGCTTCTGCTGTTGTACTAGTCTTGCTGTAGACACCCGCTGTGCTTATTAGAGATGTCACCGCATGAAACGTTATTTTTGCATTCAAACATGATACTTTTGAAAATATGTATTTGTAACGACCTATGGGTCACATACTATTACTTATGCTTGCTATTCGTAGAAGCATACATTTGGGTTGTTAAACATGTGATGTTGGTTAAGACATCACTTTTATTATGAATGCAAACTATTTTGAAACATCATATAGTGTTTGACCTTGTAATGATCATGTTGTTGATGGTCCGTACATGATGATTTAGTACGGGGCATCACATTTGGTATCAGAGCATTGGTTGTAGGGAATTAGGTTGCATTAGTGAGTCTAAGACCGACCCGAGTAGGATTCACTAATAGGACTAATCTACAACTTGCTAGTTTACTTGTTTCTACGGAACTTACTGCATACTGCTGCTTGCTTATACTACTATATATCGTATACTGCTACTTGTTTACACTATTGCATGATATTATCTGCTTTCGATTGCATGCTACTGTGTTATATTACTGCATGTTACTATTTACTACTACTGCATGTCACTGCTTACTTCTACTGCTGTATGAACTTACTGCATGCTACCGTTTCCTTTTACTGCTATGTAAACTCGCTGTATGCTTTTGCTTACTCTCGCTACTGCATGCTACTATTTGCTTTTAAAATGTTACTTCGGCATGATACTGTTACTATTGCCATGCTACGTGCTGCTATAAACGATCTAGGCTGCTGTAGTTGTTATGTCTGATTACGCGCTTGCTACATGTCTATTATTCGCTGTACCGACGTGGAGAACTTATCCTTCCCAGTTCAGAGGTTTTCCCGAATTACCTTCTCACTCGTCTGACCCTAAGAACTAGTAGTGTAATCCACCTGTTACTACTGATCCACTGTTCCAGAGATCGAAAAATTACCTCACACAATCTAGAAGATTGTTCGGTTGACACATACCCTGTACACTTTCATGACCGTCACTTAACTCTTTCATTCTTCACCGCTGCTCGACGATCTAACGACACATTTGGACTTAGGACCCTAACACCCCTAGACATTGGAGAAGTCGGGAAGACATTCCCTTTAAAAAGGTCATAGTGTCTCCTACTGATGCTCAGCCATACCCAAGGACTTGGGAGTCGCCTCGAGACATATCATATCACTACTTGCTGCACGTACGACTCGACACAAGACCTAGATTGAATTTTTAGAAAGGAACCTAACGACATTTCCTGAACCCGAATATTTTGAAGAAATTTCGGGGCATTTAGGCATTGATGCATGACCTATGAAACTTACGCACCCACACCGAGAAACTGTGAGATTAATTATGTAGTTTTTGTTTTGAGATAACATAGATAAAGCACCGCTAGATGAAATTGAGTAGAACTTGAAGCGATCACGTTACATTGACCATATGAAGTGATATTGGAATGAACGTACGATTTAGTACAATATAATGACGCCAGGCCAGCGTGATTATATTGAAGTAAATCATGTAGAAGTTCCAATGTTACTACATGAGGAATATGAGGTGATCCAGGGAAAACTTTGGCAGGGATCACTTGAGCATACGCATTATAGTCTGTTAAAGGTAGGGAAGGAATAACCACGTAGCCTAGATACTGTATAAGAAGGGCCTTGATTGCAGAATTGATAACCCGAAAATTTGTTATAGATATCGACGCCCTGGACATTTAAGGAAAAAGCTCTCAAATAGGAAAAACTTTGTACTGACTTGCGATAGAGCAATCGTTACCTCGGTTATGGAAACTCGCATGGACCCTGATTTTAGTTAGGGTACGTTTCATCACAACGTTTTATTGTCTCAAGGTTGTTTAATACTGGAGTGATAGAAACCTTATATCTAAGAACCTTAGTGTTATGACTGATAAGCCAATAACAACCATGAGGGCTAAGTATTCTACAGGACAAGAAAATGGTAAGCTGAGAAAGATAGAGGAATAATTTAAGGTAGTACTTTAAGATTAACAGGTGGGTCATTTGGAGATGACCTCATATTAACCAAACTTGGAAGTTTTTATGTAGTAGTTGAAAAGGATTAGATACCTACACACAGGCATATGTTATTTGAGAAGATTGATAAAATTTTCACGGCAGTATAATAAGATTGGTCGGAATGAGCTTTAAGATTAACCTAATACTCATCAAGTTAGGAAGCTTTGATGAAATAGTTGGAACGAATTGACTTTCAAGGATGAAAGCGAAGGATATTTATAGTAAGAATTTTTCGGATACCTCACGAGAATGACAGGCTAAAATCCATTTGGGTTATTGTTGACCGCTTCACCAAATCTGCTCATCTTCTACCCACAAGAAAAACCGATACAATGGACAAACTTGCGCAACGATACATAAGGGAAATTTTATCCCGTCACTTCAGCGATGGCTACCCAAGAATCTTATTTGATACTAATTCTTACGCCACTCTAAACCATCACTTATTCCGAGAGATTCCTCATTCTATGATAACCACACCATCATCCTTCTTACTTCGATATTAGTCATAACAGTTCGAAATCTTCCGAAATCAATGGGTGGTTCATTCTCATCCTCATACTCTCCCATTCGTATCTCACTTATAGGCAACAATTTCACACTTAAGCATTTTTGGTCAAAGGACTTATGCCCTACAAATAGTTGTCAATCACATCTAAATTCAATGATTTTTATTACCTCAAATATCACTCGAAATTTTCAAAAATCTTTTACTCAATCCTTATCAACCTTTACCAACTTGTAACCTTCGAAATATGAAAATTTTGTTTGCCAAAATTTTGCACACATTATTTTACTGTGCTATCCTCTTAAAGCTCTACAAAAATAAATTTATTTTGTTTGCCATTCATGCAAAATTTTTGAAATCGTACCCATTATATAAAATAAAGTAAATGATTACTCATTTTTGAAAAATACCTATGAAACTTTACTTTCACTTTTACAAATCAAATCTTTCATTCAAAAAAAAAAAAAAATTATACTTTGAACGGTACGTGTTGTACATAACCCTAATTTATTAAGAACTTCATTTCTTCTCTTACGTTGTCACCATAAACAGTTTCTATAAAACTTTCGTTGCTTATTATATAAAACTTTTTGTGTAATTCGTATCCAAGTCATCGTGAAGACTTTACAACCGTCGAAATCGAGGGATTCATGTGTGTATGTGTTGAAGACACTTCTGCCACGTCATTCAAAGCCTTTGGGCATCCACTGGCACTTAAACCATTTAAAAATCATTGCGTTATCCTTAGAATCTTATTTGCCACGCCTGTTGGAACAAAGCCCTTTCTCACATAACTCTAAGTCCTGACTTATTCCATGGGATTCTCATTTAGTGGTATTGATACCATCATTATTCTGACTTTAATACTAGTAATAACCTGTTTGGCACCTTGTAAATTCAAGAAGCAATTAACTTCTCATCCTCGCGCCCTATCCTTCGTACCTCACTTTTAGCAACGGCTTCGCATGTAAATATTTTCGGCCCAAAGACTTGTGTCCTGATAATTACCAAAACCACATTTACGTCATTAGTTCTCACTACCTAGTAACTGGTCACCCGATGATTCAAAGCTTTTTCACTCAATCTTTTTCAACTCGTAACCTTTGAAATACGAAAAACTATGTTTATCAAATTTTTTACACATTGTTTATTTGTGCGGTCCTCACAAGATTTACAGACAATGAAAGTACTAAAAACTCTTCTGTCACTTATACGATTTATAAAATCATATATGTATAAATTAATACTTACTTATTTTGATACTAAGTTATATCTTCCAATTTATTTAAAAACCGCTCCTTTAACGAGTTATTCAACTTAAGTCAAATAGTTTTGTGCAAAAGGGTACACGTTGTACCTACTTCTAAATTTACTAGGAACTTCGTTCTGTTTACGTTATCACAACATACGGTTAAAGGTTTTGTTTTTTCAGAACTCCCTTAGTTGATTTTATTAAAGGTTTTCGTATTAGACTACACCATGTTGGATCACACTTTTTCTCGCCCTCTGTTAGAGATGAAACTTACTATTAAGACCTTTGTTAAAAACTCTTGAGCCACTTTGGATGGCGGTTTTATAAAATTGTTAGAAAATCTTTGCACCCATAGTTCTTTTAAAGCTAGACATGACAAAAACGTTGGCCGATAAATCAGTTTTCCAGAGTACACTCAGTGGTCACCCCGTTGTAGGAAAAGCACTAGGTGAGTTTCTACTCTCAATATTTCATTACTAAATGCAACACCCTCGTAAACATCATCTCTTTGAATCAGTATGTTGAGATACAGGAATCATTTTTTTTTTTGTGAGATTTTTTTCACTTAGAGTAAACCATCCTATAGGACCAAGAGTTCACTCTCAAGCCTTTCGTGCGACTTTCTTTCGGAAATATAATATAAGATACTTTGAGAATGTATGAAACTTGTAATCCTCTTGGAAGGGGACTGCTTAAAACATCTACGACACTGATGTGGTTACTCTACACATTCCTTCCTTCATTGGTTGCAACTGTATGTTGCTCTAGTTAACGATAACCCTAACTTCAACATGTAACTGAAAAGATGAAGTTACATTACATAACTGTGCTTTCATTCCATCTAAGGATAGGTTCACCTGCAGTATGGTAAACTAGGTGATATCCCTCGTTGTTCATTCAGACCGTCCTGAAGACACTATAAATAATTATGGCTTGCAAGTCCGGTTGGTCACTTCCAGCTAAAACTTCGATTCACTTACTCAAATGAAACATCCTTAAATATCGAGTTCCTATGCCTATGGCCTCATTCCGAAATCAAGGGGTTGGTAAAATCCGTGGCTAATGCTATCCAGACATCAAATCGCATGGTTATAATCACTATGTTTTCTGTTCTACCTGTCAGCTTATATTACGACATACACGCTCAATGTTTTAGATGAGCTTAGAATCATTCATGATGCATTTCACACATCCAACTTACCGAAGAAGCCTGTAGGGCTAAACACACCATCTTTCCTTTTGTGGATATACATTCAGATGACATACTCAGGTTAATCGTAAACGGAATCAATTTGTTGATCACTTAAGACAAGAGACTTAATTAACGGCAGATGCCTATTCTTAATTCCATACGCCGAAGTACCTTTCAAGGTAAATAACTTACTTATGAGCCCACGAGTCTCACGAAACTTTGATACGCCCCTTCTTATTCGAATACGGTACCATTGTTGGTCACTCCTTAAAATTTCGGGACGAAATTTTCTTTAACAGGTGGGTAAGGTAACGACCCTGGTTTTTCCACTCTTAATTAATAATGTTTATCATTAATGCTTGTGTATTAACGAATGTAAGTTATTACATTTACTTGTTACCATGATTGACCGTACTTGACTTTTGAATGCCCGAAATGTCTTTGTGACACGCAAAACTTTCACGAATAATATTTTTAGAATATTATTTACATTCATGATTGATTCTATTAATCATTTTAATTGACTAAGGTTACTAGTTAATTACTTGGGCTTTTATTGGATTATCAGTTATTTGGACTTGGGCTTATTTATTTAACTTGTTACTTACTTACATACTTGGGCTTATAAGCCCACCCTACACACTTAAAGGATTATTTTGCCCATTACTTCATGTAAGTATCACTTTCAAACTTAACTAAATTGATTAAACACTTAAGGAATCTAGTTACATACCACTTCCCATGCAAACACCTCCTTGTGACCAACTTTTTAAGACATTACATGAAGTAACTTGTGGATCTTGCTCCTCCCCCCTTTTTCCTTTCAAACCTACGGCCAAAGAGGCCTTTAGAGGGTCTTTGGTTTCTTTTTTTTTGTATTACTTCTCTCACTAATTCATTTCACTTAACACACACTTTACTTGCTTCCAACTTTTCTCTCATTTTCTCTCTAATTCTTGTAAGTATTATGAACATTTCTTCTCTTCTTTTTCTTACAAAAACCGAATCCCTAGCACACTCGTCATCATCATTTTTGTTTGTTGTTTTGTTACTTGATCTTAATTGTAGCTTACTTACTTGTTATTGTTGTCATTACTTACATGTTTTCAAGAATCAAACTTACTAGTTTCATTCTTCATTTATCTTGTTCTTACAAGACATACAAGAACAAAACTCTTTAGTTTATGTTCTACATTTAATGCTTCCAAAGATTTAGAGTTCTTGTGTTGCAAATCATACTTGTAAGTCATGTTAGTAAACTTTAAAGTTTACTTTCTTAAAGATCAAACTTTGGTTTGAATCTTTAAAGTATGAACAAACCATGAACTAATTACTTGTTTACTTAGTTTATTTCTTCATATTATACACTTTAATTTCTTGTTTGTTGGTTGTGATTGGTCAAATGTTACTAGTTAACTTTGATCTCATTAATCTTGAACTAAAAGTAACTTTAAAAGTTCAAGAACATGTAAATAAAACTTTTTAATTATAACTTTGTACACTTATGTTAGATCTAGACTTTTGAGTCTTGGATCTTCAAGATCAAACTAAGAACTATGTTCTACAACTTAAGATCTTGATTTCATAAGTTCACTTTCAAGTTTGTAACTTATTATTAGTCTTAAAGTTCATGTATGTGTTAGATCTAAGACTTTGATGTAACTTTGGTTCATCAAAACACTTGCAACACTTAAGTGAGTTGTGCTTCATGTCTTAGACTTGCACTTGGGTTATGATGGTCAAACTATGGTAAAGATGATGTAAACACATCAATGAGTTGTACACTTGAAGCTATAGGCATCAAGGATGAGAACCATGATGAACATCAAGCACCAAACTCACCGGAACCCATTATTTTTCTGCTTTCTGTCTTCTACCTAGTGTTTTCTGGTTTCTGTAACAGACCAGTAGACCTGGGCTGTTGTGGTCATGATTTTCAAATAGCTCTGTTCGAGTAGATAACTTTTCATATAGGACTCATCTTAATCCGAGTTACGGTTTAGGATTTATGGCCCTCCGATCGTCACTATGTCCTTTTAACGTTGTGCAGAAATTTCTGACCTACTCGCACTTAGACCGTCGCTACGGTCAAACAAAGAAGAATTTGCTTCTGTAAATTTTACCACACTTAAAGGACTCATATATGGAGCAATGGCCACTGGTCTCACCTTAATTCAGTAAGGGTAGAGGCCGTGGTGACTGACTGAATTCAGCCTTTGTTTTAAACTACTTTCATAAACGAAACTTACTTTACGCCTTTTGTTTGATGATGAATGATGATGACCCTTAAGACCTTATTTACATACTTTTAAACCTATTCGGACGATTTACTGACTTAGTACTATTTGACTTAGGTTGAGGACCCGTTTGGACGACCTTCATTACTTGCTTACTTTCCGAGTCATACTTTATCATTGTGAGTTATAGCATTCCCTTTTTTACTTTAACTATTTTGGGAACTGAGAATACATGCGGATTTTATGTTTTACATACTAGGCACGAGTAATTAAACTTTATATATGTGTGGGTTATATAACGGCAGAAACATTCCCTTTAGCTCGGTAACGTTTAGTCATTGATTTTTGAACCGGTGAACGCGAATATTAGATATGGATCCATAGGGTTTGTCATCTGATGTTTTCGCTAGGTGTATATGAAATAGCTTATAATTTTACTAGGAAATACTATTAAATACGATACAATTTTACACAAGATATTTATTTATTTATAGAATGGATATACTTAAACCTTGCTACAACACTTATAGGCAGTGTATCTAATCGTACAGTAGTGTAGTTTTTAGTAAGTCCGGTTCATTCCACAGGGAATCTTTTAATCAAAGCTTAACGCTATATTAGTTTACTATTATAAAAATACAAATATATAAATAAGTAATATTATTATTATAAAGGGGGGGTTTTTACCGTTTAATGACCGGTTTGTCGATTTTAAAACTTTAGTCGCAGTTAAAACCTAAATGTAAAATATTAAAAATAAATACAAGACTTAATTTAAAGCGTAAAGTAAATAACGATAATGAAATTGCGATAAATAAAAGTGCGATAAAATAAACTTGCGACAATTAAAAAGTACGATAATTAAAAGTGCAATTAAATACAATAACAATAAAAGTGCGATAATTAGAAGTGCAATTAAATATAAAATAAAGGAAATTAAATATGAAATAAAAGAATTATGCTTATTTAAACTTCCGTAATCATGATGTTTGACGTGTTGATTTTAGTTTTATGCCCATGGGTTAATTGTCCTTTGTCCTGGATTATTTAATATGTCCGTCTGGTTTTTGTCCATAACAGTCCATCAGTCATAAATATAAAGTGCGAGTGTCCTCGTCAAATTATCCTTATACCCGAAGTTAAATATTCCAACTAATTGGGGACTTAAACTGTAACAAGATTTTAATACTTTGTTTAATAATTACACCAGGTTATCGACTGCGTGTAACCCAAGGTTTTAATACTTTGTTAACAATTATGCCAAGTGTCCTTGTACATAATTTCACCCATGTTTTAATAATTCTAGTGACTATTAATCCATTCCCGTGTCCGGTTAAATGAACGATTATTCGTACATATAAATACCCAGCCCATCATATCCGATCGAGTGTATATGGTTATTTATAGGGACGCCCAATTGTAAATCTTTATATTAACATTAACAAACTATCATTTAGTTAAACAAATATAAAGCCCATTAATAGCCCATAGTCTAATTTCCACAAGTGTCGTTCTTTTGTCCAAACCCCAATTATGGTACAAAGCCCAATTACCCAATTTTAGTAATTAGCCCAACATCATGATTACTTCGGATTAAATAAGCATAATAATAACTTAGCTACGAGACATTAAATTAAAAAGGTTGAACATAACTTACAATGATTAAAAATAGCGTAGCATTACACGGACAGAATTTCGACTTACACCCTTACAACATTCGCTAACATACCCTTATTATTAGAAATTAAAATTAAAATTAAAATTAAAATATAAATATATATATATAATTTACGTATGATGAAGAAGGAAAAAGATGTGTTTTGATGTTCACCAAGCTGCGAATTTTATAGGCATGTGGGCTGGAAAAGTGGCTCATGCGATCGCATGAGCTTTACCCTTCAAGGCCATGCGATCGCATGGCCAGCTGGAGAGGCTCACATGCCTTTGTTTTTTCTGCCGACGGTTTTTAATAATATAATATATAAATAATTATAAGAATTATTTAAATATTATATTATATTTATGTGCATAGTTGACTTGTAATTTTTAGTCCGTTGCGTCGAGCGTTGAGAGTTGACTCTGGTCCCGGTTCCGGATTTTTAAACGTCCTTGCGTATAATTTAATATCTTGTACTTTGCATTTCGCGTCTTGTACTCTTGTAATTTTGAGACGTTTATCATCAATAATTTGAACCTCTTTGATTGTACTTTGTACTTTTGAGCTTTTTGGTCGTTTGCGTCTTCAATTCGTCGAATCTGTCTTTTATCTTCACCTTTTGTTATTTAAACGAATATCACTTGTAAATAGAACAATTGCAACTAAAAGCTTGTCTTTCTTGAGGAATAATGCTATGAAATATATGTTCGTTTTTAGCATTATCTACATCCCCACTCGGGCTAGTAGCGCTAGCATTTAACGAGTGTTTAATACTTCGTAAATATACGCACTTGCCAAGTGTACTTTCAGGGGGTGATATATTATTAAACATTATGTTAGTTACCGAGTGCCCACGGTTAAACATATACTTTATCATACTGATTGGATTACTGCTTTGAAACGCTCTTTGTAGCACTGAAATCTCGTGGCCTACCTTACATTACTGTTACACTTAAACTATAGCTCACCAACATTCGTGTTGACGTTTTTAAGCATGTTTTTCTCAGGTGCTTAAGGTTACTTGCTTCCGCTGTTGTACTAGTCTTGCTGTAGACACCCGCTGCGCTTATTAGAGATGTCACCGCATGAAACGTTATTTTTGCATTCAAACGTGATACTTTTGAAACTATGTATTTGTAACGACCTATGGGTCACATACTATTACTTATGCTTGCTATTCATAGAAGCAAACTTTTGGGTTGTTAAACATGTGATGTTGGTTAAGACATCACTTTTATTATGAATGCAAACTATTTTGAAACAGCATATAGTGTTTGACCTTGTAATGATCATGTTGTTGATGGTCCGTACATGATGATTTAGTACGGGGCATCACACATAGCATAGTTAGAATTAAACGAAAATCGAGATTTTTGGGCAGTCAGCATCAGATGCGCCGCATCCCTCTCAGATGTCTAACGACCCGAAAATTTCCGACCAAATTTAAACTATAATCTTTATATTATTCCGACACGATAAGAAAAATCTGTAATGTTGAGTCTCGAAAACCTTGGAACTATGTTCATATATTCAATTGACCTTTTGACGATTCCCGACGATTCCCGAACGATTATGTGTAAATAAATCTGTAAATATAAATGTAAGTATATATATAATAATAATAATAATTGGAAATAATAAAATATAATATAAACATCAAAGTTAAATATGTAAAATAATATATAATTTTTTTTTAAATAAATCTATATATATGATCATTATTATATGTATGTTATAATATATAAAATTTATATAATAATAAATATTCAATAAAAGTTATTGTATAATTTATAATATATAATTACAAGTTAAAGTATAAATATTATATTAATATTATGATCATTACTTTTATTATTATTACTAATTGTAACATTAATATTTGTATTATTATTAGTATTATTAAAAACATTATTGTTATCATTTTATTATGATTATTAATTGTAAACTTATTAAAATTATCAATTTGATAATTTTTAGTATCACTACTATTTATTATTATTATTAATACAATTATTATTATTAGAATTATTGATATTATTAATTTTATTATTATTTATATATTTATTATTAGTATTAATAATATTATTAATACATATATATATTTAGTAATATATATATATATATATATATATATATATATATATATATATATATATATATATATATTACAATCAGATACATATACATACATATATAAAATACAGCTAGGTATATATTCAAATACATATATACAGATATATATATATTTATATAAATACAGTATATACGTATATAACTATAGATAAATACGTATTTATACTTATAGGATCCAAAATCTGTTTAAAATCATTGTCATACTGTATTAGATTGATACTTCCTATCAGCATCATTAGTACAAATCAGAGAAAAACTGAACCAATTTATTTGTAATTATACGTAGTGTTTCTGTTTCCAATTTGTACAATCTGTCCACTAAAATGGAGGATTCTGTTAGGCATTAACATCCAAATTCATTGCACAACAAATTAAGCTCTATTATAAGTAATATAATCCATTTAATCACTCAGACCCATTCAATTATCACTACATTTCAAGAATTAAACAGATAAAAATAAGACGACCTGTGTTCTTCAATTTTTTTGGGCATATATTGATTTCGAACCAATTTTAAAAATCCTTTAAAACAGAATTGTTAGGAATCATTCGCACATACTGTCTGCAAAACATCAAATCTCAATTCTTTCTATCGATCATGAATTCACGAGTCAAAGTTTTGGTTTTCAAAAGTCAAACATTTTTCTTGGATCAAATTCGCGTTTGTGTTTCTGTTTCTGGTCAAATTGATGTTTCAAAAAGTTTCTATGAATGATTTAATACCTTTTTCATGTTGTAATTATAATCTAAAAGTGTCCAGATTTTTAAAACACGATTTGAGTTCATACATCATGAACCGAAGCCTGCTACTGCTTATTATTATTATTTTTTTTATTTTACCCTTCGTATTGTTGATCGAAATCATCCCAGATTATTTATTTCCGTTTCAATTCCAAATCCTAATTCAAATGCTAAACCTGCTGTTTTGATTTTGTGTGTCCACTGGTCGAAGGTTTTGAGAAGGAGAAGAAGAGGGAAGCATAAAATTACGGATTAAATAAAAATTAGTTATGATTTAAAACAGATAAAATGAATCAGAGGAGTGGTGTGGGTTGTTTTCGGTTTAGTGAGTGGTCACGGGTTCGAGCCTGGTCTCGGGCAATTCTTTTTAGGAAGCTTTCTTTAAAGGGTATACATTTTTTTTTTACTTCTATTTCTATTATTATTATTATTATTATTATTATTATTATTATTATTATTATTATTATTATTATTATTATTATTATTATTATTATTATTATTATTATTATTAAGATTATTATTATTATTGTTATTGTTATTACCATGATTATTAATATTGTTGTTGTTATTATTATTGTTACTATAAGAATTATAAGAATTATTATTATTATCATAGTTATAAGTATTATAACAAATATTATTATTATTATAAGTATTATTAATGTTATTATCATTAATTTATTATTTTAGTATTATTATCACTACTACGATTATGGTTATTATTATCATTATTATTATTATTATGGATATAATAAAAATTTATTATTACGCTCATAAACATTAGTATTAGTATCATTAGATAAATATTAGAGTTATTACTATTATTATTAATATTAACATATGTATCATTATAAATATTATCATTATTATTAATATGATTATAATTACAATTATTAGTATCGTTATTATTAAAAATTACTATTATTATTATTATTATTATTATTATTATTATTATTATCATTTTTACTAAGATTATTATTTTGACATCACTAAAACTATCATTATTATTGTTATCAGTATTATTATGTAGTTACTAAAAATCATTATCATAATTATCCTTAATAATAAAATTAATATCTTTACATTTATTAACATTAATATCATTGTTATTATTATTAATAGAATTACTAACATTATTATCTTATTAATAATATTAAATATTATAATCATTTTTACCACTACTAATATTATTTTAGTATTATTATAACTATTATTATTAATATAAAAATGATATATTTAATACATATAACTTAAAAAAAATATTTTTATATACAAAATGAATATATGAAACATATATATGCTAATAATATAAAAAGGATATAACTAATAAATTTTTACATATATGTGTTCGATTACAATTATGTATATTTATAAAGATACAAATGATATAGGTTCGTGAATCCGAGGCCAACCTTGCATTGTTCAATGTCGTCATATGTATTTTTACTACAAAATACAGTATCGTGAGTTTCATTTGCTCCCTTTTTAAATGCTTTTGCAATATATATTTTTGGGACTGAGAATACATGCGCTGCTTTTATAAATGTTTTACGAAATAGACACAAGTACTTAAAACTACATTATATGGTTGGATTACTATACCGAATATTGCCCCTTCAAGTCTGGTAACCTAAGAATTATGGAAATGGCCCCTAATTGAAGCGAATCCTAAAGGTAGATCTATCTGGCCCAACGAGCCCCATTCAGGGTATGGATGCTTTAGTACTTCGAGGTATTATTTAGTATATTAGTTGCGCGCTGTATACTGGGGGATATTCTATATGCATCTTGTTAAGGTCGGTTACCAGGTGTTTAATCCATATGAATGAATTTTTATCTCTATGGAGTTTGCGAAATGCCAGATATGAGATGTATATTTTTGGAAAAATGAAAATCTTGTGGTCTATTAAAATGATGGAAATGAATGTTTATGATAAACTAATGAACTCACCAACCTTTTGGTTGACACTTGAAAGCATGTTTATTCTCAGGTATGAAAGAAATCTTCTGCTGTGCATTTGCTCATATTAGAGATATTACTTGGAGTCATTCATGGCATATTTCAAAAGACGTTGCATTCGAGTCGTTGAGTTCTTCAAGATTATTACTAAGTCAATTATAGTTGGATATATTATGAAATGGTATGCATGCCGTCAACTTTCGATGTAATGAAAGATTGTCTTTTCAAAAACGAATGCAATGTTTGTAAAATGTATCATATAGAGGTCAAGTACCTCACGATGTATCCAAATGTAATGTATTCATCCAGATGGATTAGGACGGGTCATTAGAGTTGGGATCAGAGCAGTGGTCTTAGCGAACCAGGTCTTGCATTAGTGTGTCTAACTGATAGTTGTTAGGATGCATTAGTGAGTCTGGACTTCGACCGTGTCTGCATGTCAAAAGTTTTGCTTATCATTTCTAGTCAGAAATCAACTGCTTATCATCCTTAAAGTCTAGACACGTCTTACTGCATTTAATGCATCGATAGTGTATAGACAAAATTCATATCTTAGCGTATCTATTACTGTAGACTTTTCCTGACAGCTTCCATAGATTCCTCCGTAACTTATGGGATTTTAATATTATATATGCATATGTAAATCATGTATTGCAGGGTACTAATCTACATCCTATAATCTATTTCATATCGAAAATCTTTCATCTGATCGTACGAGATGGATCCCTCAACCAGTTCGAATTCCTCGGATTACGACATGGAGTCCCACCCAAGCTCCGAAAGCAGTGTGACCGGAATGGACCAACCAATCAGCCATCATCTATTCTGGATGAATTGGGGATGGGTTCGTAGTCTTCTTAATCACTGGAGACAAGAAGAAGGTGATCCTTTCCACCTACCTTATTGCCCTCTCAACGAGGAACCTGAAGCACTTACCGGCGAACCTATCCGAAACACCATTTTCAGCCTCATTTTCAGAGTATCTCGTCACTATTATATACTATACCAAATTCTAGATCTTACGCATCCGCTCTTTCCGACCGACAATCATCCCGGAGTAATAGAAGAAGTCAACGAGCTTCGCGCTCGAGTAGTGACTTTGGAAAATGTGATACTTAACTTGCAGGCATCACAGACAGCATCAACTGTACCAGCAGCACCACCAGCAGCATAACCAGTACAATCAACAACCACATTCGCACCGCAAACCTCAACTTTACAATCTGTACCTCGAACATCAACGTCATACGCACCATAGATACCAAGGAGTACCAACAACAATGAACGATGAAGTATTGATCCATAACTTCATTAATATTCTGTGAAGAATATGTGGTTCCTAATAGTTTTAGAGATTACCTATTCTAGCTCAAACTGAAAATCATATGAGTTTAATATCATATTAACTCATTAAATCCATAATTACATCTGAAGAAAATATATATGTATATATGTTTTTTCATAAAGATTGTAATTAAAAATTCTTTTGTACAAACTGTTAATGGTGAAAATATTTTAACGGGTAGGTAATACCCGAGGAATATTTAGATTTCACATTAATCAGTTACACGGTACATTCTGCAAATCCGATTCAACAGTCATTTACTATCCTACTTACATCCACAGATATACGAATCCGTTCACCACAGAATAATCTTTTTCATTCAATTTCATATTTGGATTTTGACTTATCAGAATCCAACAAGTGGCATAATAAAGAAAACATTGGACAAAATAAAATTTGTTAGAAACAAACAAATTAACTATGAGGAAAATTTTGTTAAGAATCCACGCTAACTTGTAAAGACCCGTCCTTATCCATCCAGACGAAATCTTCAACATTTGGTCCCATTGCGATGATCCACTCCAAGTAATGTCCTTAAAATGAGCTAATGCATAGCGGAAGACTTAATTCGTACCTGAGAATAACATGCTTTAAAACGTCAACATAAAGTTGGTGAGATATATAGGTTTGATGCTAGCAGCGTTATAACTATGGACCACAAGATTTCATGTTTATACATAATACACTCCTCGTGTATGGAAAAGTCGTTGAGCACTTGGTAACCATACTTAACATTTAAATCACAGCAGCATATTCTTAAATAAACCCTACACCGTACCAAGTGTAGTAACGAAACGAAGTACTGTGCAACCGTTTAAAACTGGTCGTCCAGCCCGGTTGGGGTTGTCAGGCCCGATAGATCTATCAACAGGATTCGCGTTTACGCTCCTCACGTAAATATTAGCTACCAAGTATAAAGAGATATGCCATGGTACAACTCAACGTAGATTTTATTTTTTTGATCACTTGTGTCCATAACGTAAATCATTTATAAAAAAAACAGCGCATGTATTCTTAGCCCAAAAATATTTAGAGTTTAAAAGGGACTATATACTCACCTAATGTATTTTGTAGTAAAAATACATATAACACCATTGATCAAGTATAAGGTTGGCCTCGGATTCACGAACCTATATTATATGTATATATATTAAAACATATAATCGTAATCGAACCAATTTATATATTCTTATAAATGATGTTATTTCTATATTTAATGCTTTATGAGTTTTATTATTTATTTACATATAAATATTAATATAGTTAAGTTATGTGCATTAAATATACTTATATACTGATATCATTTATTTGTTAGATTTAAGATAATACCTAAGTAATAAATAATTAGATTTAGTTAAAAATATTAATTTTGGATAATAACATTTGTCATTTCATTTGTAAAAAAAATGATAGTAATAATGATAATATTAAAGTAATAATAAAAATAAAAATGTAAATTTTAATAGAATGATAATCTTAATGATACTAACTATAAAAATAACCATTTTACTACAAATGGTGATAAGTTTATTAATAACTATACTAATAATCATTTTAATAATAATGATGATAATATTAATTATAATACTTATGTCATTAATAATAATAATAATAATAATAATAATAATAATAATAATAATAACTATGATAATAATAATAATGATAACATTAATAACAATAATAATAAAAGTAATAAGAATAATAATAAAATTGAAATCTACCTTAGAAAGCCCCTTTAAAAATAAAATGCCCAAAGCGGAGCTCGAACCCATGACCTCTCGGAAACTCCCTAACACCCTTGCCACTCACTCTACTCCTACTTTTCTGTTTTAAATCTAGTTACCAAAGTATATACCCCGTATTTTTCTGGTCTCTTCATCTTCTTCATTAACAAAAGCTAATAAAAATCAATCCAAAAAAATACACCGCGAATTATAAATTGATTTAGGACTTGAATATGATTTATAAAAAACTTAAACTCGATATATAAAATAAAAAAAAATAAAAAAAAAAACAGCAGCTGCCGTTCGCTGCTTTAAAAAAAAAATTTGATTTCCGTTTGTAACTCGTTTTGGATAATCTTCATAACATGGAATAGGTTTTAAATCCAACGTAAAATCTTTTTGTGACCTCAATTGCATCCAAAACTTTGAATTAAACTTGAATTTTGCTAAGAACATTTAGTTTGACTTTTTGGAACTCGAATTTTGACTCTTAAATTCTCTTTCGTTTTGAATAATTGAAGCTTCAAGTTTTGCAGAAAGTTTGCTTATAACATTCCTAACAAGACCTCATTTATGGATTTTCAATTGGTTTTCGGATTTGAGTTTTGACATTAAAGATGAAGAACAGAGCCTTTTGTTCAGTTTCTTTATATTTCATTTTTTTTAATTGAAACAGATAATTAGTAGGTGTAACTGATAAAGTGAATAAGGGATGAAACGATTTTTTCCAAAAAACACTGCGTGAAGGCCTGTTTTACAGCCAGGCACCATCTAATGACTAATTTCTTGAGCAGATAAGAACAAATAAATAAATAAAAATAATACAGAAATTGATATCGATATTAACTGATTTTGTCCCTATTATTTGTTTTGTTTCGTTTATTAAAGAGATTCCAGACAGATTGATAAATCATATATAGTTTGAATGTGACACGAAATAGAATTTTGTTATATACATAATCGATTTTTTTAATCAGTTTTAATAAATCTTAATTAAATAATAATAATAATCGTAAAAATTTAATAATACTCATAATCCTTATACTAATTATATTATTCATTGAACTAAGTAACTAGGATGGTAAAGGAACATTTTAAATATGTTTAAGATAATAAGTTAATTCAATTAAATTTAAGACATAACATAATTACCTGTACACTTGCACATGTATTTATTATTAACATGTGTAGTGTCAATCACACTGGGTTGAAAGTATAAACTGGCGAGTACATTTATTTATTAATTAATGAACTGAGTTGTGACTAGAGAATGCACAATTCATTTATTCAATATCAGATTTCACTCTCAGGGCTCGATTACTCTAAATTTTACCTTGTTGGGGAAGTTAATGTGTTCTTTCAATGAGTGTTTCCTAAAAATATGTATATTAAACAATTAACTACAAAGTGTAACATTATACATTTAATATTTTGATAACGTTGGTAAAATATATTGGAACCATTTATGTACAATATACTATATATAAAAAAATCTGTAGTTATTTAGTGTTATCTTTCATAATAACTAAATTACGTAATAGTTCATTAATACTAATATAATTATTTATTTATATAATTGTTTACATTTACATTTTTATTTACAATTAAAGATTCGTGAATCGTCGAACATGGTCAAAAGGTAATTGATTACCTGGATATAGATTTCAAACTTTCTAGACTCAACATTACATATTTTGCTTATCGTGTCAGAAACATATAAAGATTAGAGTTTAAATTTGGTCGGAAATTTCCGGGTCATTACAGTACCTACCCGTTAAATAAATTTCGTCCCCGAAATTTGGTAGAGGTTGTCATAGATAACAATAGGAATGTTTTTATGACATATATGAGGTAATAATGGAGTTTTATCATTATTGAGAGATATAGATAAAACGATTCGATCATATGAAGCGCACGAGTGAAGCTATCACAAAAGAGTGAAATAAGTAAATATGGAATTGTTTTAACCGATGACATGATTATAATTGATTTCCGGGATTTAAAGGATTTAAAGAAAATCTTACGTAATAAGATTCGGTCCTTCGACGATCAGGATCTTCTTTGATTTAATGCAGCCATGTGTTTCGATTTCTCTGTCGGATATTTCATTATAAATCCACCTCCTTCCCTTTCTTATTTCCATATCTCACATCTTTTATTCTTTTCCCCCCTCAATTCATACCTTAAAGTATTCTTCAAAATGCTCCATCCCGTTCTGATTCTTGTTATACTTCTAAGTTTCATATCTTTCATTCTTCTCTTCCATCTACCGCCAGAAGAATCTATTCACTTCTATTATTTCCTTGGTATTATAATGTTTTTAATTCTCCCGTGTCTTTACGTTGCAATACGTATTGATATACACGGTTTGTAATTTTCGGGGTTATTATCAAACTTTATTTTCTTCATTATTTTTCGGGGCTTCATGCTTTCGTTTTCTCTTCCTGACTTCAAGTCAAGCGAATAATGGTCCGAAATTCGTAGGTATGAAATTTGGAATGAACATAGCTAATGCTCTCAGAAAGAAATGGTAATGGCACGATTTTTATTTGTCAAATTACCAGGATATCCTGGAAAAGACCGAATTATCCAGGAATATTTTCTTGATATTTTTAGAATTTATCTAGAATGTAAGAGCCGTGTAACATGGCACATGATGATGGTACTGTGAATCATCACATTCCATTAGAAACTCAACATGACTTACTGTAATATAATGAAGTTGATCAAGTTTCATTATATTATACTAAATCATGCATCAGTTCCCAACACTACTTCAAAACATTCATATTTTAAACTTGAAGGTTTCATAATTTAGAAACTAACACAATTTCTTTTATGTTGTAACGCAGATATTACGGAGAGATAAATGATCTCAGATAAGAATAGTTGTGAAAATATTTCCAGAAATATGGAGAATATGTATAACGGAAGATATGAAGATATCTTATAATATCTAAGATAAGATGATGGTGATGAATATCATCTGGAAAGGTTTAGAATAAGGAGTAGGGTTCTTACTAACGGTTTCAGCAGGCACTGTATCGTTTGGATTCTTTGAAAGCAAATTCAGTTCTTGTGATTTATCCACACCTTCCTTCATACTTTGCTCCATCCGTTTTCCAGTTCCAAACCTCCTCTTTTCTGAGCTTTATCAATACATTATACTTTATCGTCAACTTTTGACTACTAAATTCATTTACAGTTTTTGCTGCTTCATTAGCATTTCAAGAACTACTTCATAGTTCAGGGTATTTTTCAGAAACTTCACATTCGGAATATGAAACTCTCAGGGATAAACGTTGTAGGTATGACGGAAGAAGTTCTGCGAGATTTTCAAAATACTGATTGTGGATTCCGCCGGAGAGATGACGAACTGCTGGTACATCTAATGATGATATCGTGGAATATAAAAGATTCTCCGGTAACGATGGCGGAAGGACAAGGTATAAATATCGAGGTTTTAATAAAAGTAGTCTTTCTAGGGAGTCGAAGTGGAGCTGTGACAAAATTAGCTTCTTGAAAAGAAATTGTATGGTTGTTTTTGCTAAAGAATGATAAGGAATTCGATGCGGATACGTTTTAACTATAACTTCGGTTTTGAAAGTTTTTCAGGTGCACAACTGTATGCATAAGTCTTTCTTCCGTAGACGAGGTGCGGCTGGTTCAACTTCTCGATCGAGGTGTTTTCAAGAACCATGAAAAGGTTTGAACGCGAATTGTAATCATCGAGATACAAATGGGGTTCAAAATAAAATCAAGTGGCAAACTTGAAGAATTGATTAGTTTCATATGTTATAATCAACATTTTAATTCATTTTAATTCATTTTAATTGTCCAAAGTTAGCAATCCAATAGTCCGATTGTCCAATGGTCCAATAATTTCATATATAAATTAAATATACAATATTCGAATTAATTAATACGTATCGTTACCCGTGTACCGGTCTCAGTGTCGATCACAACTCAAAGTATATATATATTTTGGAATCAACTCCGACCCTGTATAGCCAACTCCCACCTTCACATATAGAGTGTCCATGGTTGTTCCGAAATATATATATAGATGGGTCAATATGATAAGTCGAAACCTTGTATACGTGTCCCGTTTATTTAAAGTGCGTAAAATAAATAAATATATATCATGACCCATTATACAACGTGTTGTCTCAGAATTAATCCGACGTATTGTTGTACATGTGTCCCGACGGTATGTAAAGTGCAGAAATTAAATAACAATAAATAAAATTGCGAGAATGTAAATTGCGATAAATGAAATGTTATACGGAATTAACAGTTAGCTGGGAACAGTTAGCTAGGAACAGTTAGCGTGGAATCTTAACAATATTTCAATTAGTTAATCCGTTTGTTTCTAACAAATTTTTATTATATCCAATGTTTTCTTCATTATGCCACTTGTTGGATTCTGATAGGTCAAAATCCAAATATGAAATTTGAATGGAAATGATTATTCGGTGGTGAACAGATACGTATAGCAGTAGTTGTAAGTAGAATAGTAAATGACCGTTGAATCAGATTCGAAGAATGTACAGTGTAACTTATTAATGTGAAATCTAAATATTCCTCAGGTATTACCTACCCGTTAAAATATTTTCATCATTAATAGTTTGTACAAATGAAATTTTTAATTACAATCTCTATGAAAATATACTTGCATATATATTTTCTTCGGATGTAATCATGGATTTAATGAGTCAATAGGATATTAAACTCATTTGATTTATCGTTATTACTAGATTACATGATCTCTAAAACATTAGAGATTACATAATCGTCATGTCGAACGTAGATAAATGAGGTAGAACGATACGTAAAGCAAAGATAATCGATGTAGAATGATATGTAGAACGAAGATCATACTCGAGGTATAGATGGTGATATTGAGGCGTGTGATGTTGATATCCGAGGTATAGATTGTGATGTTGAGGTTTACGACGCGGCTGTGGTTGAGGGTGATAAGGGTACTGTTGGCGTTGATGATGGTGGTACGGATTATGCTGCTGGTGCTGCTGCTGGTGTTTGCAACATTCGCACCATATTCTCCAAAGCCGTCACACGAGCGCGTAGTTCGTTAATTTCTGCTTGTACACCGGGATGATTGGAGGTTGGAGTGAGCGAATGAACAAGATCCGAAATAAGGGATATTATGTAATGTGACGAGATACTCTAGAAATGAGAGAGAAAATGGTTTCTCTAACAGGTTCGCCGGTAAGTGCTTCAGGTTCGTCGCCAAGAGGGAAATTCGGTGGGTGAAAAGGATCTTTGATGTGAAATGATTTTCGGATATCAGATGATATTCTAACTATATAGAATATCTATATATATAATTCTAAAGATTTCGTAGACTACAGAGGAATTTACGGCATATGTCAGGCAAGTCTACAGATGCGCTAAGATATGAATTTTATCTATACACTATCAATGCAGTAAGTGCAGTAAGACGTGTCTAAACTTAATAATGATAGGCAGACAATTTCCTAAGGATGATAAGCAGTTGATTTCCGACTAGAATGATAAGCAAAAATTTTTTGACATGTAGACACGGTCAAAGTCCAGACTCATTAATGTATCCTAACAACTACTAGTCAGACACACTAATGCAAGACCTGGTTCGCTAAGACCACCGCTCTGATACCACCTGTAAAGACCCGTCCTTATCCATCCAGACGAAATCTTCAACATTTGGTCCCATTGCGATGATCCACTCCAAGTAATGTCCTTAAAATGAGCTAATGCACAGCGGAAGACTTAATTCGTACCTGAGAATAACATGCTTTAAAACGTCAACATAAAGTTGGTGAGATATATAGGTTTGATGCTAGCAGCGTTATAACTATGGACCACAAGATTTCATGTTTATACATAATACACTCCTCGTGTATGGAAAAGTCGTTGAGCACTTGGTAACCATACTTAACATTTAAATCACAGCAGCATATTCTTAAATAAACCCTACACCGTACCAAGTTTAGTAACGAAACGAAGTACTGTGCAACCGTTTAAAACTGGTCGTCCAGCCCGGTTGGGGTTGTCAGGCCCGATAGATCTATCAACAGGATTCGCGTTTACGCTCCTCACGTAAATATTAGCTACCAAGTATAAAGAGATATGCCATGGTACAACTCAACGTAGATTTTATTTTTTTGATCACTTGTGTCCATAACGTAAATCATTTATAAAAAAAACAGCGCATGTATTCTCAGCCCAAAAATATTTAGAGTTTAAAAGGGACTATATACTCACCTAATGTATTTTGTAGTAAAAATACATATAACACCATTGATCAAGTATAAGGTTGGCCTCGGATTCACGAACCTATATTATATGTATATATATTAAAACATATAATCGTAATCGAACCAATTTATATATTCTTATAAATGATGTAATTTCTATATTTAATGCTTTATGAGTTTTATTATTTATTTACATATAAATATTAATATAGTTAAGTTATGTGCATTAAATATACTTATATACTGATATCATTTATTTGTTAGATTTAAGATAATACCTAAGTAATAAATAATTAGATTTAGTTGAAAATATTAATTTTGGATAATAACATTTGTCATTTCATTTGTAAAAAAAATGATAGTAATAATGATAATATTAAAGTAATAATAAAAATAAAAATGTAAATTTTAATAGAATGATAATCTTAATGATACTAACTATAAAAATAACCATTTTACTACAAATGGTGATAAGTTTATTAATAACTATACTAATAATCATTTTAATAATAATGATGATAATATTAATTATAATACTTATGTCATTAATAATAATAATAATAATAATAATAATAATAATAATAATAATAATAATAATAATAACTATGATAATAATAATAATGATAACATTAATAACAATAATAATAAAAGTAATAAGAATAATAATAAAATTGAAATCTACCTTAGAAAGCCCCTTTAAAAATAAAATGCACAAAGCGGAGCTCGAACCCATGACCTCTCGAAAACTCCCTAACACCCTTGCCACTCACTCTACTCCTACTTTTCTGTTTTAAATCTAGTTACCAAAGTATATACCCCGTATTTTTCTGGTCTCTTCATCTTCTTCATTAACAAAAGCTAATAAAAATCAATCCAAAAAAATACACCGCGAATTATAAATTGATTTAGGACTTGAATATGATTTATAAAAAACTTAAACTCGATATATAAAAAAAAAAAAAAAAAAAACAGCAGCTGCCGTTCGCTGCTTTAAAAAAAAAAATTTGATTTCCGTTTGTAACTCGTTTTGGATAATCTTCATAACATGGAATAGGTTTTAAATCCAACGTAAAATCTTTTTGTGACCTCAATTGCATCCAAAACTTTGAATTAAACTTGAATTTTGCTAAGAACATTTAGTTTGACTTTTTGGAACTCGAATTTTAACTCTTAAATTCTCTTTCGTTTTGAATAATTGAAGCTTCAAGTTTTGCAGAAAGTTTGCTTATAACATTCCTAACAAGACCTCATTTATGGATTTTCAATTGGTTTTCGAATTTGAGTTTTGACATTAAAGATGAAGAACAGAGCCTTTTGTTCAGTTTCTTTATATTTCATTTTTTTTTAATTGAAACAGATAATTAGTAGGTGTAACTGATAAAGTGAATAAGGGATGAAATGAGTTTTTCCAAAAAACACTGCGTGAAGGCCTGTTTTACAGCCAGGCACCATCTAATGACTAATTTCTTGAGCAGATAAGAACAAATAAATAAATAAAAATAATACAGAAATTGATATCGATATTAACTGATTTTGTCCCTATTATTTGTTTTGTTTCGTTTATTAAAGAGATTCCAGACAGATTGATAAATCATATATAGTTTGAATGTGACACGAAATAGAATTTTGTTATATACATAATCGATTTTTTTTAATCAGTTTTAATAAATCTTAATTAAATAATAATAATAATCGTAAAAATTTAATAATACTCATAATCCTTATACTAATTATATTATTCATTGAACTAAGTAACTAGGATGGTAAAGGAACATTTTAAATATGTTTAAGATAATAAGTTAATTCAATTAAATTTAAGACATAACATAATTACCTGTGCACTTGCACATGTATTTATTATTAACATGTGTAGTGTCAATCACACTGGGTTGAAAGTATAAACTGGTGAGTACATTTATTTATTAATTAATGAACTGAGTTGTGACTAGAGAATGCACAATTCATTTATTCAATATCAGATTTCACTCTCAGGGCTCGATTACTCTAAATTTTACCTTGTTGGGGAAGTTAATGTGTTCGTTCAATGAGTGTTTCCTAAAAATATGTATATTAAACAATTAACTACAAAGTGTAACATTATACATTTAATATTTTGATAACGTTGGTAAAATATATTGGAACCATTTATGTACAATATACTATATATAAAAAAATCTGTAGTTATTTAGTGTTATCTTTCATAATAACTAAATTACGTAATAGTTCATTAATACTAATATAATTATTTATTTATATAATTGTTTACATTTACATTTTTATTTACAATTAAAGATTCGTGAATCGTCGAACATGGTCAAAAGGTAATTGATTACCTGGATATAGATTTCAAACTTTCTAGACTCAACATTACATATTTTGCTTATCGTGTCGGAAACATATAAAGATTAGAGTTTAAATTTGGTCGGAAATTTCCGGGTCATTACATGTTCCTAGCTAACTGTTCCTAGCTAACTGATTACAATTTATTTATCGCAATTTAATTATCGCAATTTATATTCTTGCAATTTTATTTATCATCATTTAATTTCTGCTATTTATTTTACGCACTTTAAATATCGGGACACGTATACAAGGTTTTGACATATCATATCGACGCATCTATATAAATTATTTGGAATAACCATAGACACTCTATATGCAGTAATGATCGAGTTAGCTATACAGGGTTGAGGTTGATTCTATAATAATATATATAATTTGAGTTGTGATCGAGTCTGAGACATGTACAAGGGTCACGATACATATTAATTAATTTGAATATTATATATTAAATTAGTGAACTGCTAATTGTGGACTATCAACGATGGACTACCAACATTGGACAATTAAAATGAATTAAAATATTTACTATAACATATGAAACTAAACAATTCTTCAAGTTTGCCACTTGATTTCATCTTAAACCTCATTTGTATATTGACGATTCAAATCTATGTTCAAACCTTTCATGATTCTTGAAAACACCTCAATCGAGAGGATTGTCATACCCGGTCCAAATTCTCTTGAACAAATACAATAACATCTGGTACCATTGCGATGAACGGACCTATATATGCCATGAACGACTCCATGTAATACGAGCAAATGCACAGCGGAAGATTTCTTTCATACCTGAGAATAAACATGCTTAAAAGTGTCAACCAAAAGGTTGGTAAGTTCATAAGTTTATCATAAAGCAATAAAATTCATCATTTTGATAGACCACAAGTATTAAATGTTGCATGGTACAAATGGGCCCGAATCCTATACCCACCTGTAATGTACATGCGATATCTTTTAAATACAGTACACCTTTCTCGTGTATGAAACCATTTTAACAAATCTTTGTAACCGTACACATATCTCGTGTACAAAATATCATACACATAACCTGTGTATAAAATCATTCTCTCGATATATAACATTCACTTCAATTGGTGGCAATTATCATGTCCACATAATTCAATGGTGGCAATTATCATGTCCACATAATTCAATGGTGGCAATTATCATGTCCACATAATTCAATAGTGGCAATTATCATGTCCACATAATTCAATAATAATCCGCAGAACTTCTGTCTGCACAATAATTCATTCGAGGAATGTTTTACTTGTGTCTATCTCGTCAAACATTTATAAAAGCATTTCATGTATTCGCAGTTCAAAATATATTTCAAAGGCATTTAATAAAACAGTTGTAAAAACAGCGCATGTATTCTCAGTCCCAAAAATGTAAAGAGTAAAAGGGAGCAAATGAACTCACGATACTGTATTTTGTAGTAAAAATACATATGGCGACATTGAACAATGCAGAGTTGGCCTCGGAATCACGAACCTATATCATTTGTATATTTATTAATATTCATAGTTGTAATTGAACCCATATATATATAAATTTATTAGTTATATTATTTTTATATTAAAAATATATATATGTTTCATATATTCATTTTGTATATGAAAATATTAATTTTGTTATGTTATATGTATTAAATATATATATATATATATATATATATATATATATATATATACATATATATATCTATATATATATATATATATATATATATATATATATATATATATATATATATATCGTTTGTTTGTTAAAAATAGTAAAATAATATTAGTAATGGTAAAAATGATAACAATGATAATACGTAATATTACTAATAAAGATAATAATATTAATAATTTTATTAATGATAATAATAATGATGATGTTAATAATAATAACTATAAAAGTATTAATATTACTATTAACGATAATTATGATAATGATTTCAATACTTATATATTAATAATGATTCTCATGATAATATTAATAATAATACTTATAATGATTTGATAACCTTATTAGTAATGATAATAATAATAATAATACTAATAATACATAATGATAATACCAATATTAATAATCATAGAATGATCCTAATACTAAGATTAATGGAAATAATAATAAAGTATATTATTTTCATACTAATAATGATAATAATAATAATAATAATAATAATCAAAATTTTAATATTTAGTGTTAGTTTAATAATAATAATAATAATAATAATAATAATAATAATAATAATAATAATAATAATAATAATAATGATAAGATAATAATAATAAGATAATAATATTAATAAATAAATGAATAGATAAGTAACTACCTCAAAGGAGTAACTCTAAAAAAATGCCCAAGTTCGGGTTTGAACCCGCGACGTCCCGCTAACCCGACAACTCCCTTACCATCCAAGCTAATTCCATTTTTCTGATTTATTCCTATATCAATTCCATATAACCGTATTTTCCGCTTTCCCTTTTTCTTCTTCTTTTTCTAAAAAGAAGTACCACAATCAAGGATTGAACCTGCGACCACTCGCTCAACCACTAACACCTTTAACTATTGAACCATTTCAGTCTTTTTGAATTAATCATACTCCATATAATTTTAACCCATACGAAACTATCATAATTTTATCTTCATCATTGATTAACATAAAATCATAACTACAATCATCATAAAGATCATAACAGCCAAAATATCATCTTTGTACACATATTATATATCCTAAACCTCCCTAACCCCATCATCATAATCACAATCTCACATCATTAACATATTCGTCATTTTTTTTATATATACATCAACATCTATATCACCATTAAGATTACTCATGTATCACAGAGTTAATATTTATCACCTACTCTTCAACCTCGTTTCATCATCGTTCAACATTAGGATTATCCTAAATGTTATCGGCCCAACAGAGTAATTGTTATGGGATCTCGGCTCAAGAACTAAGCCCATTTATTAACGCAAAAGAAGCTCAATCATATAAAACCCACTTTGAATGTTTTAACTCATTTGATGCCAAATCAGTTGACCAACAGTGAGTCCTTTTTTATTGTAAAATACATTTACGATTTCAAGTGGAGGCAAGGGTCCACATTAGTGGGTGTTGGTGTGCTAGCTTTCGGCTAAAAGAGAAAAAAAAATAATCATGCAGTATAAATTAGAAACTAATGTCAATTTACTTCTGCAGATTCAAATGATGAGTTAATGTGGTTGCATTTATTTTCAACAGAAACCAAATGAAGTAGCAGCGATAGTTTAGCAGTGAATGGTTAAAAAAAATAACCATAGCAACAGCAGCTATTTTTGATTGAAATAGGCACTTATTAAGTGCAACATATTTAGGGTGGTTGAACCGTGATTTCATGGTGGGTTTGGCTAGGGTTTATCGACGGTTGCAGGCTGCGATGGTGGTGGTGTTCTAAATAGCAAGTGGGGGTGAGTGTTGTTGATTGAACGAAACAGTAAACTGAATATACTAAACATTAGACTTCAGTGGGTTTTGTTGGGTTATGTGGTTAGCCGAAATAGGAAGTAGAATTGGTGGTGTTTTATAAATAAGTTGGTGGTGATCAAATAGAGATGGTGATAGATTGGTTGTTCATAGTCTTTGGCTTCAAAAAGAAAAATATAGAGAAATGGCGAGGGTTGATGAAAGTGGTATTTGTTTGGTTTTCAATCAACAGCGGTGAGGGTGGTTTGCTACAATGGTGATGGAAGTGACGAGTTCATGAAGAGAGAGGGAGAGAAAGAGGAGATTATGAGTGTTTGGTGTGTTAATCTGATATAAGGATTAGGTATATATAAGTTGGGTTAATTGGGTTTCATGAATAACAAACAAAAGTAGGTTACTAATTACTAACATGAAACGATAATTGAGACGTAAATTGTGGGATTTGATTTACTCAAGTGGGGGCTGTTATTTGACTTACTCATATTCTCAACATCAAATCTTATTTAGTAATCTAGTCTAATAATTTTTTTGTTTATAATAAAAATAAATATTGATTTGTAACTGATAAGATTGGTGTGTTAAATCCATCGTGCATGAAAAGAGAAAGCAAATAAAATAATAAATAAATCTAGCACCACATGTTTTTGTTTAGAGGCTGCCACTTTCTTGTTTGTGTACGTGTTCTTGGTGATGGAGTTGACACAGAAGAAAAAGCATAGAGAAGGTTAAATGTGGTGGGGATATGAGTTGGTAATCTTGTGATGGATGTTAGTCGACCAAAAACAAAAAAAAAACATGAGTGGGTAATGATTCATGAAAAGGAAGGGAAAAAAAACTAACAACATAAAGTGTAATAGTAATCGTGCTTGTGAAATAAATATGTCAATTACCATACTGTTTTAGAGGTGGGGTTTTTGTTGATTAGCAAAAGCAACAAAAGTCTTAAAGTTTATGTCCTAATCGGTGCATGCAATGTATGTGTATATATTGAGTTAAACAATTACAACAAGTGGTCTCTTAATCATATAAGTTACATATATTATAAAATATATAATAAATGATAAATTTTAATGTATTAATTAATATTGATATATATATATATATATATATACACACACACACACACACATATATCTATTTACAATTAATTGTTCGTGAATCGTCGAGAACTGGTCGAAGTCAAATGAATGTACGAAAATAGTTCAAAAATTTTGAGATTCAATTTAATAGACTTTGCTTATCATGTCAAAATAATATTAAGATTAAAGTTTAAATTTGATCGAAAATTTCCGGGTCGTCACAGTACCTACCCGTTAAAGAAATTTCGTCTCGAAATTTGAGTGAGGTGGTCATGGCTAACAATAAAAATGTTTTCATGACGAATATGAGTTGATAATTAGAGTTTTATCATCATTGAGTAATATAGATAAAACAATTTCGATAATTCGAATAGTACGAATGAAGTTATCACAAAAGAATGAGATAGGGATTTAACTTTTGACGTAGTCACTGTTGAATTTAGAAAATATGGTGCGTCTTAACTTTTGACGTAACCAGGGTTGAATTCCGGAATTCAATAGATTCAAAAGAAAATCTTAAAAATCTATAAGATTTGATTCTTCGGCGAGTAAGAAAATTAAGATCTCTATAATTAAATACGGTGATCTGCCCCGATTACTCTGTCTGATATTTCCGTTATGAATTAAGCTCTTCTGTTCCATTATTCTCACCAATCCTATACTTTCTTTCTTAGTTCATACATCCAAAAGTTTGTGAAAATGCTTAATCCAGTTCTAATCCTTGATATTTTTCTAATTATCATTTTTGTCATCCTTCTTTTCAATCTTCCACCAGAAGAATCTGTTTACTTCTACTATTACCTTGGGGTGATACTATTCTTAATTATACCGTGTCTTTATATTGCTATTCGTATTAATATCCATAGTTTGTAACCTCCGTGTTGTTATTGGGCTTTATATTTTCTCTTATATCTTGGAGCTCTTTGCCTTTTTATTCTCCTCTCGACCCCTAGTAGAGCGAGTAATGGTCCAGAATTCGTAGGTATGGAGTTTCAAATGAACTTAATGTTCTAAACAAGGAAGAATGTAATAGCAAAATTTAATTTGTCAAATTACCAGAATCACTAAGAATAGAACTATCAAGAATATACTTTCTTGATATGTTCAGAAGTTAAGCTGAATGAAAGAGTTATGTAACATGGCACATGATGACGTTATGATCTGTGAATCATCATTTCCCAATAGAAACTCAACATGACTTACTGTAATATAATCACGTTGATCAAGTGTCGTTATATTATACTAACTCATGCATCAGTTCTCAACACTACTTCAAAAACATTCATATTTTAAATTCGAAAGTTTACAAAATATAGAAACTAACAGTTTCTATATGATGTAACACTGATAGCGCGAAGAGATAAATGATTTCAGATATGATTAGTTATGAAAATATCTTCAGAAATATCGAGGATATTTATAATGAAAGATATGATAATATCTTAGAATATCTAAGATCAGAGGATGATGAAGAATATTGTCCGTAAGGGTTTAGAGTAAGGAGCAAGATATTCGCTAAAGACTTCAGCAGGCATTGAATCATTTGGATTCTTTGAAGGCAAGTTTAGTCTTAGTGATTTGTCCACGGCTTCCTTCATAGTTTCGCATAATCCGTTTTTCGGTACTAAATTTTCTATCGAGCGTTCCTAACACTCCCTTCTTTATCATCAAACCTTTGGCCGTTTAGACCATCTATAATTTTTTTCTGTTTCCTCTGCATTTAATGCTGCGATATCTGAATCATCGGTTATCAATCCAAGGTGATTTCAGGAGAATTTTGTTTTTAGATGATTAAACGCTGATGGTATTATGGTGGAATATAAAAGGTTCACCGGTAACAATAAAAGAGCACGCATATATATCAAGGTTATAATAAGGTTGTTTCGAACAAAAAGTCAAAGTTGACTCGCTGGAGCTGTGACAAAATTTGCTAATTTGGAAAGAGATTGCAAAGTTATTTTCGGTAATAATAATGCTAAAGGAATTAGCACAGCTAGGCGTTAAATGTTTACTCAATTTCCGAGAGTTTTCAGGTGCATAACTATACGCATCAATCTTTCTTTCTGTAGATGAAGTGTGGTTGGTTCATCCTCTCGATTGAGGTGTTTTCAAGAATCATGAAAGGTTTGAACGCAGATTGTAATCGTCGAGATACAACTGAGGTTTAAGATGAAATCAAGTGGCAAACTTGAAGAATTATTTAGTTTCATATGTTATAATCAATATTTTAATTCATTTTAATTGTCCAATGTTATTAGTCCACAGTCGATAGTCCACAGTTAACAATCCAATGATTCATATATATAGTTTAATATATAATATTCGAATTAATTAATACGTATCGTGACCCGTATACGTCTCAGACTCGATCACAACTCAAACTATATATATTATTATAGAATCAACCTCAACCCTGTATAGCTAACTCCCGCATTACTGCATATAGAGTGTCTATGGTTATTCCAAATAATATATATAGATGCGTCGATATGATATGTCAAACCTTGTATACGTGTCCCGATATTTAAAGTGCGTAAAATAAATAATAGAAAAAAATAAATGACGATAAATAAAATGCGTAAAGTAAAAAACAGAAATTAAATGACGATAAATAAAATTGCGAGAATGTAAATTGCGATAAATAAAATGTAATCAGTTAGCTAGGAACAATTAGCTAGGAACAGTTAGCGTGGATTCTTAACAAAAAAATTTTCGTAGTTAATTTGTTGGTTTCTAACAAATTTTATTTTGTCCAATATTTTCTTCATTATGCCACTTGTTGGATTCTGGTATGTCAAAATCCAAGTATGAAATTGATTGAAAATGGTTATTCTGTGGTGAACGGATTCGTATAGATGTGGTTGTAAGTAGGATAGTAAACGACTGTTGAATCAGCTTTGAAGAATGTACAGTGTAACTTATTAATGTGAAATCTAAATATTCCTCGGGTATTACCTACCCGTTAAAATATTTTCATCATTAACAGTTTGTACGAAAGAATTTTTAATTACAATCTTTATAAAAATATACTTACATATATCTTCTCTTCAGATGTAATCATGGGTTTAATGAGTTAATGTGATATTAAAATCATTTGATTTACTGTTAGAACAAGAATATATAATCTCTAAAACATTAGAGATTACTTAATTGTCATGTCGAACGAAGGTAAATGATGTAGAACGATTCGTAGAACAATGATTATGCTCGAGGTACATAATGAGATGTTGAGGCATGTGATGTTGAGACTTGGGTTGTTGATGGTACTATTGGTGCCGGTGATGTTGCTGAAGCTGGTAAGTTTTGCACAATATTTTCCAAGGCTACAACTCGGGCGCGAAGCTCGTTGACTTCTTATATTATATCGGGATGATTGTCGGTTGGAATGAGCGAATGAATAAGGTTTAGAATTTTAGATAGAATATAATCTTGGCGAGATATTCAGGAAATGAGAGAGAAAATAGTATTACAAACAGGTTCGCCGGTAAGTGTTTCAGGTTCATCGTCAAGAGGTAAATCCGGTTGGTGAAAAGGATCGCCTTCTTCGCACATCCATTGATTAAGTCGACTACGAATCCATCAGATGAATTGGAGATGGCTGATTGATTGATTCATTCTGGTGACACAGCTATCGGAGCTTTGGTGAATATCCATGTCGGAATAGTTGTCGGAATAACTATCGGAATAGCTATCGAAATTTGAGGGACTCGAACTGGTTGAGGGATTCATCTCGTACGATCAGATGAAGGATTTTCGATAAGAATTAGATTATAGGATGTAGATTAGTACCCTGCAATACATAATTTACATATGCATATATAATACTAAAATCCCATAAGTTACGAAGGAATCTACGGAAGCTGTCAGGCAAAGGTAACAATAACAGATACGCTAAGATATGAATTTATCTATACAATGTCTATGCAATAGAGGCAGTAGGACATGTCTAGACTTTAAGGATGATAAGCAAATAATTTTTGACACTAAATGATAAGCAAAACTTTTGACATGCAGACACGGTCGAAGTCCAGACTCACTAATGCATCCTAACAACTATCAGTTAGACACACTAATGCAAGACCTGGTTCACTTAGACCACCGCTCTGATACCACATGTCATACCCCGTCCAAATTCTCTTGAACGAATACAGTAACATCTGGTACCATTGCGATGAACGGACCTATATATGCCATGAACGACTCCATGTAATACGAGCAAATGCACAGCGGAAGATTTCTTTCATACTTGAGAATAAACATGCTTAAAAGTGTCAACCAAAAGGTTGGTGAGTTCATAAGTTTATCATAAAATAATAAAATTCATCATTTTGATAGTCCACAAGTATTAAATGTTGCATGGTACAAATGGGCCCGAATCCTATAGCCACCTGTAATGTACATGCGATATCTTTTAAATACAGTACACCTTTCTTGTGTACGAAACCATTTTAACAAATCTTTGTAATCGTACACATATCTCGTGTACAAAATATCATACACATAACCTGTGTATAAAATCATTCTCTCGATATATAACATTCACTTCAATTGGTGGCAATTATCATGTCCACATAATTCAATGGTGGCAATTATCATGTCCACATAATTCAATGGTGGCAATTATCATGTCCACATAATTCAATAATAATCCGCAGAACTTCTGTCTGTATAATAATTCATTCAAGGAATGTTTTGCTTGTGTCTATCTCGTCAAACATTTATAAAAGTATTTCATGTATTCGCAGTTCAAAATATATTTCAAAGGCATTTAATAAAGCAGTTGTAAAAATAGCGCATGTATTCTCAGTCCCAAAAATGTAAAGAGTAAAAGGGAGCAAATGAACTCACGATACTGTATTTTGTAGTAAAAATACATATGGCGACATTGAACAATGCAGGGTTGGCCTCGGATTCACGAACCTATATCATTTGTATATTTATTAATATTCATATTTGTAATTGAACCTATATATATATAAATTTATTAGTTATATTATTTTTATATTAAAAATATATATATGTTTCATATATTCATTTTGTATATGAAAATATTAATTTTGTTATGTTATATGTATTATATATATATATATATATATATATATATATATATATATATATATATATATATATATATATATATATATATATATCGTTTGTTTGTTAAAAATAGTAAAATAATATTAGTAATGGTAAAAATGATAACAATGATAATACGTAATATTACTAATAAAGATAATAATATTAATAATTTTATTAATGATAATAATAATGATGATGTTAATAATAATAACTGTAAAAGTATTAATATTACTATTAACGATAATTATGATAATGATTTCAATACTTATATATTAATAATGATTCTCATGATAATATTAATAATAATACTTATAATGATTTGATAACCTTATTAGTAATGATAATAATAATAATAATACTAATAAAACATAATGATAATACCAATATTAATAATCATAGAATGATCCTAATACTAAGATTAATGGAAATAATAATAAAGTATATTATTTTCATACTAATAATGATAATAATAATAATAATCAAAATTTTAATATTTAGTGTTAGTTTAATAATAATAATAATAATAATGATAAGATAATAATAATAAGATAATAATATTAATAAATAAATGAATAGATAAGTAACTACCTCAAAGGAGTAACTCTAAAAAATGCCCAAGTCCGGGTTTGAACCCGCGACGTCCCGCTAACCCGACAATTCCCTTACCATCCAAGCTAATTCTATTTTTCTGATTTATTCCTATATCAATTCCATATAACCGTATTTTCCATTTTCCCTTTTTCTTCTTCTTTTTCTAAAAAGAAGTACCACAATCAAGGATTGAACCTGCGACCACTCGCTCAACCACTAACACCTTTAACCATTGAACCATTTCAGTCCTTTTGAATTAATCATACTCCATATAATTTTAACCCATACGAAACTATCATAATTTTATCTTCATCATTGATTAACATAAAATCATAACTACAATCATCATAAAGATCATAACAGCCAAAATATCATCTTTGTACACATATTATATATCCTAAACCTCCCTAACCCCATCATCATAATCACAATCTCACATCATTAACATATTCGTCATTTTTTTTATATATACATCAACATCTATATCACCATTAAGATTACTCATGTATCACAGAGTTAATATTTATCACCTACTCTTCAACCTCGTTTCATCATCGTTCAACATCAGGATTATCCTAAATGTTATCGGCCCAACGGAGTAATTGTTATGGGATCTCGACCCAAGAACTAAGCCCATTTATTAACGCAAAAGAAGCTCAATCATATAAAATCCACTTTGAATGTTTTAACTCGTTTGATGCCAAAATCAGTTGACCAACAATGAGTCCTTTTTTATTGTAAAATACATTTACGGTTTCAAGTGGAGGCAAGGGTCCATATTAGTGGGTGTTGGTGTGCTAGCTTTCGGCTAAAAGAGAAAAAAAATAATCATGCAGTATAAATTTAGAAACTAATGTCGATTTACTTCTGCAGATTCAAATGATGAGTTAATGTGGTTGCGTTTATTTTCAACAGAAACCAAATGAAGTAGCAGCGATAGTTTTGCAGTGAATGGTTGAAAAAAAAACCATAGCAACAGCATCTATTTTTTATTGAAATAGGCACTTATCAAGTGCAACATATTTAGGGTGGTTGAACCGTTATTTCATGGTGGGTTTGGCTAGGTCTATCGACGGTTGCAGGCTGCGATGGTGGTGGTGTTCTAAATAGCAAGTGGTGGTGAGTGTTGTTGATTGAACGAAACAGTAAACTGAATATACTAAACATTAGACTTCAGTGGGTTTTGTTAGGTTGTGTGGTTAGCCGAAATAGGAAGTAGAATTGGTGGTGTTTTATAAATAAGTTGGTGGTGATCAAATAGAGAAGGTGATAGATTGGTGGTTCATAGTCTTTGGTTTTAAAAAGAAAAATATAGAGAAATGGCGAGGGTTGATGAAAGTGGTATTTGTTTGGTTTTCAATCAACAGCGGTGAGGGTGGTTTGCTACAATGGTGATGGAAGTGACGAGTTCATGAAGAGAGAGGGAGAGAAAGAGGAGATTATGAGTGTTTGGTGTGTTAATCTGATATAAGGATTAGGTATATATAAGTTGGGTTAATTGGGTTTCATGAATAACAAACAAAAGTAGGTTACTAATTACTAACATGAAACGATAATTGAGACGTAAATTGTGGGATTTGATTTACTCAAGTGGGGGCTGTTATTTGACTTACTCATATTCTAAACATCAAATCTTATTTAGTAATCTAGTCTAATAATTTTTTTTTATAATAAAAATAAATATTGATTTGTAACTGATAAGATTGGTGTGTTAAATCCATCGTGCATTAAAAGAGAAAGCAAATAAAATAATAAATAAATCTAGCACCACATGTTTTTGTTTAGAGGCTGCCACTTTCTTGTTTGTGTACGTGTTCTTGGTGATGGAGTTGACACAGAAGAAAAAGCATAGAGAAGGTTAAATGTGGTGGGGATATGAGTTGGTAATCTTGTGATGGATGTTAGTCGACCAAAAAAAAAAAAACATGAGTGGGTAATGATTCGTGAAAAGGAAGGAAAAAAAAAACTAACAACATAAAGTGTAATAGTAATCGTGCTTGTGAAAGAAATATGTCAATTACCATACTGTTTTAGAGGTGGGGTTTTTGTTGATTAGCAAAAGCAACAAAAGTCTTAAAGTTTATGTCCTAATCGGTGCATGCAATGTATGTGTATATATTGAGTTAAACAATTACAACAAGTGGTCTCTTAATCATATAAGTTACATATATTATAAAATATATAATATATAATAAATGATAAATTTTAATGTATTAATTAATATTGATATATATATATATATATATATATATATATATACACACACACACACATATATATCTATTTACAATTAATTGTTCGTGAATCGTCGGGAACTGGTCGAAGTCAAATGAATGTACGAAAATAGTTCAAAAATTTTGAGATTCAATTTAATAGACTTTGCTTATCATGTCGAAATAATATTAAGATTAAAGTTTAAATTTGATCGGAAATTTCCGGGTCGTCACAAGGATGAACCAACCGCACTTCATCTACGGAAGGAAAGATTTATGCATATAGTTATGCACCTGAAAAACTCTCGGAACCTGAGTAAACGTTTAACACGTACATGTGCTAACTTCTTTGGCGTTGTTATTACCAAAAATAACTTTGCAATTCCTTTCCAAATTAGCCAATTTTGTCATAGCTTCAGCAAACCAACTTCGACTTTCATTCGAATTACTTTTATTATAACTTCGATATATAAGTTTGCCCTTCGTCATCGTTACCGAAGAACCATTTATATCCCACCACTTTACCAGTAAAATTACCAGAAACTTCATTGATCTTTGACTTTTTGAAAGGTTATTATATTCATTGAAACACTATTATCTACTCATCTGCATCTGATAACAAGAATTCCGGTACCAAATACCGAGAATTAGCAATCAATATTTAGAATCTCGCAGTGTTTCTATGTCAACAGTTATATGTATACATATAACATATATCTCCTGGGTTTACGAACTTTAATTCTGAATTTCTGAAAATGCGCTTTAGCCTATGAATCAGTTTTCTGAATTTTGAAAAAGCAGATGAAATCTTTGGCGATTACCTGGCTCCTTAATCATTCCAAATCATTGTAAATGAATTTCTTCATCACACTTTGGTTCTAAAATTATTAGATATCATGGTATCTCTCATTATAAATATCCTCAATATTTCTGAAGATATCTTCATAAATATTCTCGTCCGATATTAATTATCTCTCCGCGCTATTTGTGTTATCTCATAAAAGGAAACTGTTTTAGTTTCTATATTCTGTAAATCTTTGAATTTAAAATATGAATGGTTTGAAGAAGTGTTGGGGACTGAAGCATGAGTTAGTATAATATAATGACACTTGATCAACGTGATTATATTACAGTAAGTCATGCTGAGTCTCTAATGGAACGTGATGATTCACAGATCATAACGTCATCATGTGCCATGTTACACGGCTCTTGTATTCTCTTTAACCTCAAAAATATCAAGAAAATATTTTCTTGATGATTCGGTCTTTACCGGATATTCTGGTAATTTGACAAATCAAATCGTGCTAACATGTTCTTTCTTGCTTAGAACATAATGTTCATTCGAAACTCCATATTTGCGAATTCTGGACCATTACCCGCTTTACTAGAGGTCGAGAAGATAACAAAAAGGCAAAGAGCTCCAAAATATAAGAGAAAATATAAAGCCCAATAATAACACGGAGGTTACAAATCGTGGATATTAATACGAATAGCAATATAAAGACACGGTAGAATTAAGAATAGTATCACCCCAAGGTAATAGTGAAAGTAAACAGATTTTTCTGGTAAAAGATTGAAAGGAAGAATGACGGAAATGATAATTAGGAAAATATCAAAGATTAGAATTGGATTAAGCATTTTCACAATCTTTTGGATGTATGAACTAGGAAAAAAAGTATAGGAATGGTGAGAATAATAGAACAGAAGAGCTTAATTTATAATGGAAATATCAGACAGAGTAATCGAGACAGATCACCTTATTTAATTTTAGAGATCTTAAATTCCTTACTCGCCGAAGAATCAAATCTTATAGATTTCGAAGATTTTCTTTAATCCCTTGAATTTCGGAATTCAACCCTGACTCTGTCAAAAGTTAAGACGCACCTTAAATTCTAAAATCAACCGTGACTACGTCACCGATTAAGACGCATCTCATTTATTCATTTCACACTTTTGTGATAGCTTCATTCGTGCTCATCGAACAATCGAATTGTTTTATCCATATTACTCAATGATGATGAAACGTTATTTATCAACTCATATTCGTCATGAAAATATTTTTATTGTTAACCATGACCACCTCACTCAAATTTCGGGACGAAATTTCTTTAACGGGTAGGTACTGTGACGACCCGTAAATTTTCGACCAAATTTAAACTATAATCTTTATATTATTCCGACACGATAAGCAAAATCTGTAATGTTGAGTCTCGAAAACCTTGGAACTATGTTCATATATTCAATTGACCTTTTGACGATTCCCGACGATTCACGAACGATTATGTGTAAATAAATCTGTAAATATAAATGTAAGTATATATATAATAATAATAATTGGAAATAATAAAATATAATATAAACATCAAAGTTAAATATGTAAAATAATATATAAAAAAAATTAAAATAAATCTACATATATGATCATTATTATATGTATGTTATAATATATAAAATTTATATAATAATAAATATTCAATAAAAGTTATTGTATAATTTATAATATATAATTACAAGTTAAAGTATAAATATTATATTAATATTATGATCATTACTTTTATTATTATTACTAATAGTAACATTAATATTTGTATTATTATTAGTATTATTAAAAACATTATTGTTATCATTTTATTATGATTATTAATAGTAAACTTATTAAAATTATCAATTTTATGATTTTTAGTATCACTACTATTTATTATTATTATTAATACAATTATTATTATTAGAATTATTGATATTATTAATTTTATTATTATTTATATATTTATTATTATTATTAATAATATTATTAATACACATATATATTTAGTAATATATATATATTATAATCAGATACATATACATACATATACAAAATACAGCTAGGTATATATTCAAATACATATATACAGATATATATATTTATATAAATACAGTATATAGGTATATAACTATAAATAAATACGTATTTATACTTATAAGATCTAAAATCTGTTTAAAATCATTGTCATACTGTATTAGATTGATACTTCCTATCAGCATCATCAGTACAAATCAGAGAAAAATTGAACCAATTTATTTGTAATTATACGTAGTGTTTCTGTTTCCAATTTGTACAATCTGTCGACTAAAATGGAAGATTCTGTTAGGCATTAACATCCAAATTCATTACACAACAAATTAAGCTCTATTATAAATAATATAATCCATTCAGTCACTCAGACCCATTCAATTATCACTACATTTCAAGAATTAAACAGATAAAAATAAGACGACCTATGTTCTTCAATTTTGTTGGGCATATATTGATTTTGAACCAATTTTAAAAATCCTTTAAGACAGAATTGTTAGGAATCATTCGCACATACTATCTGCAAAACATCAAATCTCAATTCTTTCTATCGATCATGAATTCACGAGTCAAAATTTTGGTTTTCAAAAGTCAAACATTTTTCTTGGATCAAATTCGCGTTTGTGTTTCTGTTTCTGGTCAAATTGATGTTTCAAAAAGTTTCTATGAATGATTTAATACCTTTTTCATGTTGTAATTATAATCTAAAAGTGTCCGGATTTTTAAAACATGATTTGAGTTCATACATCATGAACCGAAGCCTGCTACTGCTTATTATTTTTTTTTTATTTTACCCTTCGTATTGTTGATCGAAATTATCCCAGCTTATTTATTTCTGTTTCAATTCCAAATCCTAATTCAAATGCTAAACCTGCTGTTTTGATTTTGTGTGTCCACTGGTCGAAGGTTTTGAGAAGGAGAAGAAGAGCTAAGCATAAAATTACGGATTAAATAAAAATTAGTTATGATTTAAAACAGATAAAACGAATCAGAGGAGTGGTGTGGGTTGTTTTCGATTTAGTGAGTGGTCACGGGTTCGAGCCTGGTCTCGGGCAATTCTTTTTAGGAAGCTTTCTTTAAAGGGTATACATTTTTTTTTTTTACTTCTATTTCTATTATTATTATTATTATTATTATTATTATTATTATTATTATTATTATTATTATTATTATTATTATTATTATTATTATTATTATTATTATTATTATTATTATTGTTATTGTTATTACCATGATTATTAATATTGTTGTTGTTATTATTATTGTTACTATAAGAATTATAATAATTATGATTATTATCATAGTTATAAGTATTATTACAAATATTATTATTATTTTAAGTATTATTAATGTTTTTATCATTAATTTATCATTTTAGTATTATTATCACTACTACGATTATGGTTATTATTATCATTATTATTTTTATTTTGGATATAATAAAAATTTATTATTATGCTCATAAACATTAGTATTAGTATCATTAGATAAATATTAGAGTTATTACTATTATTATTAATATTAACATATGTATCATTATAAATATTATCATTATTATTAATATGATTATAATTACAATTATTAGTATCGTTATTATTAAAAATTACTATTATTATTATTATTATTATTATTATTATTATTATTATTATTATTATTATTATTATTATTATTATTATTATTATTATCATTTTTACTAAGATTATTATTTTGACATCACTAAAACTATCATTATTATTGTTATCAGTATTATTATGTAGTTACTAAAAATCATTATCATAATTATCATTAACAATAAAATTAATATCTTTACATTTATTAACATTAATATCATTGTTATTATTATTAATAGAATTACTAACATTATTATCTTATTAATAATATTAAATATTATAATCATTTTTACCACTACTAATATTATTTTAGTATTATTATAACTATTATTATTAATATAAAAATGATATATTTAATACATATAACATAAAAAAAATATATTTTTATATACAAAATGAATATATGAAACATAGATATGCTAATAATATAAAAAGGATATAACTAATAAATTTATACATATATGTGTTCGATTACAATTATGTATATTAATAAAGATACAAATGATATAGGTTCGTGAATCCGAGGCCAACCTTGCATTGTTCAATGTCGTCATATGTATTTTTACTACAAAATACAGTATCGTGAGTTTCATTTGCTCCCCTTTTAAATGCTTTTGCAATATATATTTTTGAGACTGAGAATACATGCGCTGCTTTTATAAATGTTTTACGAAATAGACACAAGTACTTAAAACTACATTATATGGTTGGATTACTATACCGAATATTGCCCCTTCAAGTCTGGTAACCTAAGAATTAGGGAAATGGCCCCTAATTGACGCGAATCCTAAAGGTAGATCTATCGGGCCCAACGAGCCCCATCCAGGGTATGGATGCTTTAATACTTTGAGGTATTATTTAGTATATTAGCTGCGCGCTGTATACTGGGGGATATTCTATATGCATCTTGTTAAGGTCGGTTACCAGGTGTTCAATCCATATGAATGAATTTTTATCTCTATGCAGTTTGCGAAATGCCTGATATGAGATGTATATTTATGGAAAAATGAAAATCTTGTGGTCTATTAAAATGATGGAAATGAATGTTTATGATAAACTAATGAACTCACCAATCTTTTGGTTGACACTTGAAAGCATGTTTATTCTCAGGTATGAAAGAAATCTTCCGCTGTGCATTTGCTCATATTAGAGATATTACTTGGAGTCATTCATGGCATATTTCAAAAGACGTTGCATTCGAGTCCTTGAGTTCATCAAGATTATTAGTAAGTCAATTATAGTTGGATATATTATGAAATGGTATGCATGCCGTCAACTTTCGATGTAATGAAAGATTGTCTTTTCAAAAACGAATGCAATGTTTGTAAAATGTATCATATAGAGGTCAAGTACCTCGAGATGTATCCAAATGTAATGTATTCGTCCAGATGGATTAGGACGGGTCATTAGAAGATGCGCCGCATCTGTGTCTGTTTCAGCAATTCTGGGCAGTTGAACACTTACACGAATCCAACTTCAAACAACCATAACTTATGAACCGTAAACATTCAAAACATGTATCTTATATCGTTGGAAATGTATTTTGATGAGGAATACAACTAAACACATTTCATCATTCAAGTTCATCATTTAAAACAACAAAAACCTCGTCGAATGATCGATAAATGTTCAAAATCAAAGTTTCAAGTTCATAAAATGCATTTCAAGATTTGGGAATCCAATTTATACATATGATATGCCGTTTCGAAGGTAATTAAACATATAATACAACTAAACACTTACTAACAACATTTCATAGCATTCAATGTATCAAAAGTTCTTTTCAAAGTTAATCAAACCCTAACCAAAATCATGAATTCAACCATTTTGCAAATGAAGCTTTTCTAAATCAACCTACACATCAAAATGAAGCTAATGATGCTAGTAACACATTTAATACATGAACTTTAACGTTTAAACAACATTTATTCATCCAAAATCAAAGATTAAACTAACCCATTTCAAGTGTTCATGCTAGTTACTCAAAACAACAAATCGAGCAAACCAAACACATATTCATGTTAGACTTAAGCCATAGACACTAATTAACACCATTTCTAGTAAAAAATACTAAGAACAAGAAATCTATAGTTTTAGAAATGTTACCCAAACGAGATGAAATTTGTACCAAAATGTAGAGGATGAAGAGAGGATCACGAATATGTAATTTGTTTTGTTGTAAGCCTCCTAGATCGAATTTAGATGATGATTTAGTGATATTGGAGTTTGAGAGCAAAAAGTGAAAGTAGGAGAAAGAGAGAAAGAGATGAGAGAATGAATGAGCGGTGGTGGTGGGTTACTAGTTAACAAAATTTGCCCAAGTGGCAAGATTAGTCCCTCAAATTTGTAGTCGGGTGCGGGAATTAACCAAACGAATTATTTTAAAATACGCGACAAAAACGGGAGATGTTATAATCGAATAACGGAATTATCAAGAACATTAGTTAACGAAGTGTACGAATATAGATGACGAAAGATATTATAAAAAAAAGGACGTTAAAATAAATTAACGGAAAAACGCGGGATGTTACAGTCGTAACTTCTTATACGAGGATGCGTGAAAAGTTCTCAAAGATTGTCCGAAATTTTTAACATACGAAGGAGTCGTGAACAAAAAAAAATACTCCGATGGAGTTACCGAGTGATGGAGCCGCGAATGAAAGTGGTCCGAGTGGTGGAGCCGTGGGTCCGAATGGTGGAGCTGGGAATCAAAGTGCTCCGAATTTCCATGAAGAACCTTTACGTCGTCCGCCGGGTCGTGCAAGTTCCAAGACTCATAGGAGTTCGGGTTCATCCGATGCGGCCTAACGTTTGTCGTTCGAGGAAGCCCGCCAAACGTTAATCGAAACCGCAAATGCTACAAGGTTGACCATGGAAAAAATATACATTGAAACCGAGAGGCGTACCATGTTGGATAGTTTAACGTTTCTTACACAACCTTGTGCACCCGACATGACTCCCGAACAACACGCGTTGGTGATGAGAGCCAAAAATAAGATCAAAAAAATTTATCAAAACGCGTTTCAATCCGACGACGAAGACGACGACTAGTGTTTTATTTGTTTAATTATATGTTCTTGTATTGTATTTTAATTTATGTCTTTTTAATTTCAAAAAAATGTAACCGTAACTTTAATATAATAAAATGTGTTGTTCAAAAAAATATAATTGAAATAAAAATAATATTAATAATAATAATAATAGTAATAAATATTAATAAAATAAAATGTGAGGCCATGTGATGGGGAGGAAGGATGTCATGGTTGGTAGTGGTGTGTGATGGAGAGGAAGTGAAAAATAAATGGAGAGAGAAAGCTGATGTGGCGGTGTGTCCTGGGGAGGAAGTACATCATGGTTGGGAGTGGTCTAATCGAATCATTTTGTTTACAAATGTTCCAATTTTTTAGTACCAGAAAAACAGCTTCTCAGTCAATATGTCAACACATGAAACAGTCAATGGCCAAGCCCTTTCCACGTCAGCTTTTATATTATTAATAAATGTAAACCCACGAACTGAATTACAGTTTATGTAAACTTATTCGAGGTGTGTTTATTGGATGAGCAACTAGAGTGACATTGCCATTATAGTTGTGATTCAAACCTAATGGAAACGTTTGTGATGTTTGCAAGTAAACAATGTTCCTTTTTAAACTCCATCATCCGGAAAAGATACGTATAATAGTACACCATTGTCTTTGTCGATTAACGAATAATATAATTGCAAAAGGCCTTATAAACATGATGAAGTATTTCAACTGAACTTAACAGGATTCTTTCTACAACCAACAAGTTACATCATCTTATGCCGTGTAGACATGCGATTAAGGTCGTTAAGAAGATTAGTATATGTCATATTTGTCACAACTTTATGAAATTTGTGTTACTTGAAGGGAGATTATTGTTAGATATTCAAATAAGTTTCACCATTTTAAAGAAAGAGTATATTCATGTGATGGCTATTGGTAACCAAATGGTTCAGGTTTGTGTTTCTATACACGTTCTGATTTTAGTCCTTTTGGTTAGTCAATAGTACGTGTCACTGTTTTTTTATAAAATTTGAGGCTTAAGGGAGTCGAAATTACTCGGTCAATTGAAATGAAAAGTCCCTGGTTTGATTTTTGATTAGTTTATTTCTTAATTGTTATTTATGTTGGAAAATATCGATTTTAGTTCAACAAGGTTAAGGTAAATAAGATATCAATGAGCTCCTTTGGGTCTGTTTTCCCTGGGCTGATTTGGGTATGTTTTTCCCTCGGCTGAGTTGGGTCTCATTTGACCCTGGGCTGAGTTGGATCTGTGTTGACCCATGACCCATTTGGTGCTTTTGGGTATGTTTTCACTCATGATCAATTGAGATAAATGAGATGTTGTGATATGATCATGATTCATGACCCATCATAAGTGATCAATTAATGGGGAAAATATACAACTTTAATAGATTTAATGGAAAATGTAAAGCAATGAATAGACATTATATCGATAGTATGATCGATTACAATGAAATAGTCAACTAAAATTTTGTTATGTTTGTTATGTAGGCTGATAAACTGCGTCAAAAGACTTTAATGGATATGCAAAGGATATTGTTATGACACGAAATGACTACTTCAAATGCTTTGTTGCATTGACTAATATATCGGAAAGTCGTAATAGAAATACTTTGCTACAAATTAATAGTCTAATATAATAAAATAATAGTACACCAATACATTCAACATGGTGTTGCAAACTATATTTTTTTTTTACCAAGTTGAAGTTTACTTATATGTAATGATTGCATTTGCATTATACTTAATGATATCTAAAAAATTTCTTTAACTACATTCTTTACCTTCATTTGTTGATTATACAAAATTTATGGCGAATTTTTACGCGTCAACACATAATTTATTATATTTAAAAAATTTATTGACGAAACCCGCGAATTTGCGGGTCTTAAGCTAGTAATAAGATTAAACAACAACAACAACAACAACAACATTACCCAATTCCACTAAAGTGGAGTATGGGGGAGGTTAGATGTAGACAGTCCTTTCCTCTACCCTAAAGTAAAAGGGAAGTCATTCTTCTATCCAGGATACCTATCGGTCCCCAGGTTGAGGAAGTTGTCCCTCCCTATTCTGTAGAGCAGAGAGGCTGCTTCCTAGAGACCTCCGACCAGAAAGAACCATGAAATTCGATATGTGAAGTAAAAATATACAAGTAAAGTTGATAAAATAGAAACTTTACCATTATTATACTCCAATACGATATATATAGGTAAATAAAGCATATAACAATATAATGTAATATAACATATACGAAAATATGTGAGTGTCAAATATGCAAGTATAACAAGTCATGTAAGTACAATAAGTATACGTAAACTTGTTGGTAAGAAGCATGTAGGTATAATATGTAGTATAAAATAGATGGTATACTATGTAGGCATAGACAAATAAGTATACTATGTAGCATAAAACATGTGATATGTAAGTACGTATAAATTAATTGCTATATAATGTAATACAAAAATGTAACCATATAGTGCAATAAAGCATGTGAATATGCTACAATAAGTATAGATATATTATATATCCATAAAACATGTCCAGCCAATACGTAAAGTCCCACGAAAAAAATAATAATAATAATAATAATAAAATAATAAAGACATATATGAAGTGCACACAAGCAAGTAGGCAAGAAATATAATATAAATATATAAAATAAATAAACACCATGTAGAACCTATTCATCTATTCTAATTCTACTCCTCCACAAATTCCTATCAGAAGTCATGTCCTCGGTCAATAAGAGCTCCTTCATGTCAAGCTTCAATCTATCCTCCAACCTACGTTTGGGTCTACCCCTTCTCCTTACGCCCCCAACAACAAGGGTCTCGGCTCTCCTAACCGGGGCTAAAAGTGGGCGCCTCATAACATGCCCGAACCATCTAAGTTGTCCTTCCCTCAATTTGTTGGTTATGTTCCCAACTTCCAAGTTCTCCCTAAAACTAATAACAAAATATAAGATTAAACAAATAACAAAATATAATAATTCCCTAAAATAGAAAAGATTGGTAAACAATTACACCAAATTAGAAACTTTGTTAAGTAGAAAACTAACTACTCGTACAATGATACGAGTATATATTATTAACTTTACATAGAGTGTGTCTCCCCCAATCGAAAGATTTTTAGCTTTTCACAGGTTCAATTTAGAATGGAATTTATCAACCACCTCGTTCTAGAGCTAATTAAGCTCATGTTTTTACCACCGGCATTCATGGGTATGTGATGGCAACGAACCATGCGAACAATCAAGAAAGTCTGCCATACCTGCTATCTCTTGATCACTAACATTGATGCCGAAAAACTTACTTTTCGTTATATTAAGACGTAGGCCCGAAGCTTCACCAAAACAATTAAGAATTACATGATTGGTAATATTAGTTTTCATCCATTCCTCAAAAAAGAACGCATCATCCGCAAACAAAAGGTGCGTGAGTTGTACATTATATGATGATAAACATAGAATGTAGTTCACGTACAATGTGCAAACACCAATATTAGCCGCACACTAAGGTTGTGTATGGCGAAAGTAGCTAGTAGTTGAAGTAGAAATCTGAAGTTGAAAGCTTATAGCTAGTAGCTCAAGTTTATATTATAATTTTATGTGTTCGACAAAATAGTCAGAATTTGAAGTTTATAATTGTCAAATAAAATAAAAGAACGCAAATATAAATGTAAAACAGTATGTAAAAGGCTTTGTGATAATTTCACATTTCACATGTGTTATATTTTTCTAATGATGTGTTTAGATGACGAGCTTTTAGGAACTTATTTGAGCTTAAGTTATACTTATTTTATAAGCATCACCTATAAGCTTTGTTTAACATACAAAATTTGTTAGGAATGTAGGACCCAAACAAGGCTTGTGATTGCAATAATCTCAAAACTCGCGAACAACAAATGAATAAATAAAGAAAAACAATAAACATAAGCATAAACGTAAACGACACAAGGATTAACGTGGTTATATCTAACTCTAAACATTAAGAAAAGTTTAATCCACTGGCACAAACTATAGATTCTCAATCATAAATTTCGTGCACACAATTAGAGGAGGTTAGAGTTACATTATATACAAATTACACAATAGTTTCCTGATTAAACACAATTTCTCTACCGCCATCGCCTCGCTATCCGCGAGGGACGTCTCTCGATCCGCGAGATATACAAAACTGAATTTCATAGCCAAAACAACACATCTCGCGACCTGCGAATGGAAGCTCGTGATCCACGAGAACCCTCGTTCCGTTTTCATGCATTCTCACGATCCATAAATCCAAACTCGCGACTTGTGAGTCGTTTGTGACCCGAAACCATTTGATAATCTTTAAAAATACAACAATCTCCCACTTGTAGATTGATCAACCCAAAAACCGGTTTCCAAATTGAAAATCAACCACGACTGTCAAATATAGTTGAACACACACAACAAATCTCGATTAGCTTACTATGACTCATTTTGTTACCGCCGAATGAACTATCCGGGTCACGCCATACTTCCACACCGCTACACCATGCGGGAAAGAAATCTTTCCACACCAAAAATACCCCTAAGTGATAATCCAATCTATCAGTTACTAGCTTGGGCTATCTCAATTTCTGCACCATCTTCGTAAACCATAAGATCTTCTTCTTACACTAGAAGATACGTTAAAGTGTGCGGGACTTCAATTACAAGATTTAACAGGAGACTACACCGCCTCACTCATCGCTCTAGACACATCTAATCCTTCTACCGACATGTCAACGATTACCCGTACAGAATTACCTGTCTATTCATGATTTTCCTTCCCAAAAATATAAAAATCCCGATAAAAGGCCTTCGTAGACTATTTATTAATGCACCTAGTGAGAACGCAATCACTACCTTGAAATCTACCATTCTTTTCAACTTTTCACTTTCACGTTGGTACACTGATCTCCTCACAATGCTATGAATCTCACAAACCCATCTTCTCAACCCAAGCACGCTCCCACTGTATGAGTAAGAAATTAAAACGTGGCTACTCGAGAAGAAACTTGGTTAGTACCATCAGCCAATCACAAATTTCTTTGCCATTGAAGGGTAAAACTAGTTGTTCAATTCCACTAGTTGTTCAACTCCCACTAGCTCAATAACTTCCGTCAGTTACCAAACTCACAGATTCCCTGAGACTCTCAACAACCCACAAAGCTCAAGATTAGGGACTTAAAAGGTTATCCACTACCTCCATCACCTAAAGAATTCTAATTGATTACCCTCAAAGAAAACGCTCAATTTGCTGAACCGACCATCAACCAAACCCTAACACCGGTCGAATATGTTCTATCCGACACCCTTCTAGAACCAATTTCCTTAGTGAGAATAAGCTCTAAACTTCCCGCATATTCCACGCATCTTGAAATATCTGACCAATCACTTGGTTATTCCGTTTCAGAACCCGCAAGTGCCAAAACTTCTCGATAACTCCCACTATCGAATTCCATACGGATGTGATCCCGTTCATTACATCACCACCCAAACCCGAGAGAAACCATCATCCGTAACATACTAACATCCCCAAAAATCTAGATCGTATTGCTCGAAGTTTCACAAGATAAACCGTCTCTCACCCGCGTCAAACCCAAAAAGTTCATTATGAAACTACTATAACTTCGAAAAATCATATCTAAAATTCCATCGGTCCAATCATCGCTAAATTTTTCCACAAATAGATCAATGTGTCTGCTACCTACATTAAAAATTCAAGGCGATCAAAACGGTTAACGAACCCGCTATAAGTTTTCTCCTCCAACTGTGCATGACCGTATGAATGATAGCTTAATCATTCCTTCGCACGGGATCGCGAGGAACGAGAATTTGGATACGACACCCGAATCTCCCGAAAATATCTCATGCAACAAAACTAATTGATCCGATCACCGAATTGGTAATCCTTGCGAAATATCACCATCATTATACAATCGATGCATTCGATTACATAATAACCCCTATGACCATCAACACTCCTCGTGCGATCACCTCCCCTGTATACATCTACATACCCTCGAGTTTACCACAATCATCTAAGTCACTAGATCTCGATACGATGCAAAACAAAACCCTAGATCCGTCACTGGTTCACTCGATGATGACTAAATCATAAACATATTAAAAACCTACTCTCAATCCGTTGTCGTTCCCGATCTTCAAACCTTGAAGCTTTGATACCACTTGTTGGCATTTGTAGGATCCAAACAAGACATGTGATTTCACTAATCATAAAACCCACGAACACCAAAACGAAGAAATAAAACAAAACGATAAACGTAAACTTAAACGACACATGGATTAACCTAAAGGTGTTGGTGTTTTGGTGATGACCTTACTTC